>NW_025999968.1:1683910-1698396 GCF_001458135.2 Marmota marmota marmota | reverse complement strand
TTGGGGGGGGGGGTAGAAGTGGTAGTGATGAGGAGTGAGGAATACAGTCGAAGCCACCCCAGCTCTTTTCAGACCTCAGAGATAAAAGAATTTTATTTTGAGGCTGTGAAATAAAAGCCTTTCCCATCCGGCTTTATGATATAGAAACACTGTTAATGAGACATCTATAAATGTGCCACAGAGTCATGGTCCTTAAATTCTAAAACTTAAGCACCAGGCTTCTGTGTGTTCTGTCTTACACAAATGCTGGGGTCACTAAGGTGGACACCTGACATTTCCAGAGGATCATATTTACATTTCTCACAAATTAAGCTAATGTTGTTTAAAATCGATACAAATCTCACTTTATATTCTGTTTCCTTGCTTTATAAATAGTATCAGTTCTAACCATTTATATAACCTTGATGTTTGTTCTAACTTGGCAGCTGGTTAAACTGGCAGCAGAGCTCACCATCCCAGTGGTTCTTAATGACAGTGACACTGCCGCCATGTGCCCAGCCTGCCTGGAAGGCCTGGAGGAACATCCTGCTTAGGCAGTTTTCAGTGCTGACCGTGAACTCGTATTTCACATTGTTTCAACTAGGTATTGGGGTGAACCCCCTGCCTTGAGTGTCATTGCGCTGGATGCCACTGAAAGCTCTCCAGCTATGTTGGTTTTTAACACACAGAAGTCAACTTTTCTGTAATTGACTTAACCTTTGTGATCCTGTCATTTGTTAATGACTAGCTTTCTTTCATCAAGATCTTTCTAAACTTACCGTTTCTTTATTAGTAAAAGAGTGAACACTCCTTTACTTCTGTATCTTGTCAGTGAAGGCCAGGAAAACAAGTAATGTGTGTATGTGAGTGAGTGAGTGAGTGAGTAGGTGAGAAGGTGAATGAGGGAGGGAGGGAGGGAGAAGGTGAATGAGGGACCTGCTGGTGAGTTATCAATGGGCACAGATGACATGACCTTGGTGTGAGGAAGAGGGGAGTGAGTCCATAAGACATATTACACAGCTCTCACAAGAAGGGGAGGAGTAAATCGAGAGGAGACCTCAGAGAACACAGCGCACCAGCCTCACAAAGCTGGAAAAGGGGCAAAACTTACAAAAACAATGGCAGAAAGAAGAAGACTGGTGGGAGCAGAGTATATTAAGGCCAGAGTTTTTCTTTTCTCTCAATTCAGAACCACCATCAGTGTCAGTTAAGTGGACACTGTAAATGGGCATAGAGAAAGGAAGAAAAGAAAAGAAAATCAACTAAAGATATGCGGTAAGGAAATAAGGGGAAATAAGTTGGAAAAGTGAAGTAGAAAAGAAGAAACAAGAATATGACCACTTATATTAGACAAAGGTGCTAAAAGCATGCACTGGAGAAAGGATAGCATCTTCAACAAATGGTGCTGCAAAAACTGGAAATCCATATGCAACAAAATGAAATTGAATCTCTAGCTCTCACCATGCACAAAAGCTAACTCAAAATGGATCAAGGATCTAGGAATTAAACCAGAGACTCTGCATCTAATAGAAGAAAAAGTAGGCCCTAATCTCCATCACGTAGGGTTAGGCCCCAATTTCCTTAATAAGACACTTTATAGCACAAGAATTAAAACCAAAAATCAATGAATGGGATGAATTCAAACTAAAAAGTTTTTTGTTTTTTTTTTTTTTTTCTCAGCAAGAGAAATAATATGTGCGGTAAATAGGGAGCCTACATCCTGGGAACAAATTTTTACCCCTCACATATCAGATAGAGCTCTAATCTCTAGGGTATACAAAGAACTCAAAAAGCTATACACCAAAAAAACAAATAACCCAATCAACAAATGGGCCAAGGAAACTTTTGATGTTTTTCTTGACCATTCAAGCAATGGAAAGTAAACAAGAGGGGAGAAAAATTGCTCTGCTTTTAAGAATTGGAAATATTCCTTAAAACACACACACACACATGTTTTTGCTAGTGTGTGTCTAGTGTGTGTCGAGGATCTCTGGACAGCACTGCTGCTAATACATTGTGATGGTGTGCTCTGCTCCCAGTTTAACTGGCCACCAAGTTAGAATAAAAATGGCCCTTATAAACCTCACTTCCCTGGACTATTATACAAGCCACTTACCTGAAATGAACTGCCTCCACTCTCAGCTGCCATTGATTTACATAATAAGTATTACTAAAAACCTATTGTATGTGTGGATTTTTCTTGATACTGAAGACATAGTAATAAAACAAACGAGGTCACTACTTTCACTAAAACTACATTCTAGGGGACTGAATTTTTTTTTTTTAAACAAAAGTCTGGTTATGACTTTCCCTATCCAAAATCTTTTGAAAGTCCCTAATGCCTGCCTACTAAGCTAAACTCCTCATCCTGATCCCCAACACCCCAACTCAACATCTAGCGCACCAGCCTCACCTCCCTGATTTTGTTCCTTAATATCATTCACTTCTCAGTAGCAATACCCACATTCCCCAAATCCTGCTACACCACAATCACTTGTGAGTACTCTTATACAGCTCAGAATATTATCCTCACTTACTTTTTGTCTTATGGAAACCTATACTTATCTATCAAGTTTCAACTCAATGTCATTTAATTCCTACAGTTTTCCCTCAGCCTTGAAAGCAGAATTAATCACTCTCTTATCTGTGAGCCTGAAGCAGTTTATAAAAACCTCTGTCTTAGTGTATATCACACCATAGTTTGGTTAATATGTGCATGGCTCTTTCTCTCCACTTAGTCTATGAGTTACTCAAAGGCAGCCACTATATCTTATTCATTCCTGTGTTACCTATACCAAGAATATCCAAATTGCTCAACAAATATTGTTGAAATTCTTTAGAAATTTAAAGACAGCAACATGTTTAAAACATAACAGTTTTGTAAAATTCTTTGCTAAATGACTGGTAAGAATAGTAGAGGATAGGGATCAAATATTTATTGCAATAGTTTTCATTTGAGGGTTGAAATAAATCTAAAATTTGCTGAATGTAATAAAAATAACAGAAAAGACCAAAAGAGAAATGTGAAAAGAATATTCATTGCATTTTCATCAAACATAAATATCTGTGTTATGAAAGAAAGAAATTCTTTTCTGTGTCCATCAGACCACACCTTATGGTGGAGTCATGCAGTATCTAACATATGCAGGACATTATACAGGAACATGAATCTGCATGTCCCTTTCATGGCTGGGTGAGAAAAATAAATAAGGATGCTAAGGGAATAATACAAGGTCAATCATGCAGTCCATCCAACAAGTGAAAAGGGACAACTATAAAGACACAGCAAGGAGCTGTGTTTTCCAGTTTTCCTCCTAGGTAATGGACAGAACACATAATTTTACCTCTTTTCCTTGAAAAATCCCACCAAATAAGAATAAAAAGAAAAGAAAAATCCAATGCTGTAAAGGAAGAATGCATATAATTGTTAGATTTGTGGTATCTTTTTGAAAGATACAACATGATTTGAATCTTGATGTTAGAGAAAACAGACGCAGGAGAGAATACAAACTGAGATATATGTCATTCTTCCTAGGCCCTGAGGAACTCCACCACCTGTAGGCTTTTACTTCACTAATCTTGTCTTGGCCACAGCATTGGATCCCCAGATCTAAATAAAATATCCATTTTTTATAGTGGATGAAGAGGATAGAATCTAGCAAGAGAAGCAAAGCAAAGCTCAAAATAAATTTGAGAGTCCTACATAGATATACTACTAAAAAATAGTGCTAAAAACACAAAAAGGGAAAAATAAATACATACTATTGTTTGTATATCTTTGATGTTTGTATAAGTGAATTTATATTGTATCCATCCATGATTTGACTTTTCCACTCAGTTTTTGTTCCAAATGTTCATTTTGATAATGAATCTTTCAGACCAATAACCTGTCATTAATTTACTAGATCTCAAATCTTGGTCAATGTATTTGCCTCTGAAACATCTTAAATTTTGTGAACTAATAGAATAAAATGTGAAGAGAGGTGGGAGGGAAAAGGAGGGAGAAGGGGATTTGCACAGAAGATGGAAGGAGACCCTCATCGTTATACAGAATACATGTATGATGCTGTGAGGAGTAAAAGAAAGAAGTGTGTCACATTAGATTGGGTAGAGAGATGTGATGGGAGGGGAGGGGAAGGGAAGGGGGGATAGGAAGGGCAGCAGAATAAAATAGACATTATTATTGATATATATATATATATATATATATATATATGACTGTATAAACAATGTGATTCTGCAAACTGTATAATCAGAAAAATGAGAAATTATACCCCATTTGATTCAAATGTATGAATTGTCAAGATCATTGTACTGTCATGTGTAACCAATAAAAAATAAATAAATAAATAAATAAAAATAAAAATATTGGGATAAAGGCTGCTAAAAAAATGTTTACAACAGTGCCTCACTCATGGTTAATAGTCAATAAAGATTACCTGTTATTATTATTTTACTATTACTATCAATCAATCATTTATATGAATTCACAACAATTTATTATCTAGTCTCCTTTTGATAAATTTCTGTGATAACCAATATTTTACTTATAAAAAATATTATAATGGACATGTTTGTACATGTTTTCTTAGGAATATTATATGTTGTTTGTCATTGAGTTAGATTGAAAAATATGATAGCAAAACTTAACTTAAAGTGGATTAAAGACATAAAATTATGCCAGAAATCCTGCATATACTAGAAAAAGATGTAGGCCTAACACCCTAATATTTTGATTCACAAACTGACTTCCTTAACAATTCTCCTAATGTGCAAGAAGTAAAATCAATAAATGGGATGGCATCAAACTAAAAAGCTTCTTCATAATAAAGAAAATAATCAAGAACAAAAAGAGAGAGCCTGCAAAATGGGAGAAAATCTTTGCCCTGAACCTCAGATAGGGTGTTAATTTCCAGGAAATATAAAGATCTAAAATAACACCAAAAAAAATAATAATACCCGACTCAATAAATAAATGGTCAAAGGAACTGAACAGGCAATTCATAGAAGAAGAAATATGAATGGTCAACAAATATATGACATCATTAGCAATTAGAAAAATGCAAATGAAACTACCCTGAGATTTCATCTCACTCTAGTCAGAATGGTAATTACCAAGAATACAAGCAACAATAAATGTTGGCAAGGATGTGAGGAAAAGGGAACACTTGCACGTTGTTGGTGGGACTGCAAATTGGTGCAACCACTCTGGAAAGCACTATGGAAATTCTTCAAAATCTAGGAATGGAACCAGCATTTGACCCAGAAATCCCACCCCTTGGTATATATCCAAAGGATTTAAATTGATGTACTACAGTGACACAGCCACATCAATGTATGTAGCAGCTCATTTCATAAACTAAGCTATGTAATCAGCCTAGGTGCCCTTCAACAGATGAATGGATAAAGAAAATGTGGGATATATACACAATAGAGTATTATTCACCATTAAGAAGAATGACTTTATAATATTTGCCAGTAAATGGAGACTACTGTGCTCAATAAAAAAAAAAAAACAGTCCCCAAAAAGCCAAAGGTAGAATGTTTTCATTGATATGCATAAGCTTATCCACAATAAGGGAGGAGAGGGGAAGAATAGGTATTCAGTAGGTTAGACAAAGGGGAATGAAGGGAAGGGAGGGAGGATAGGAAAAGAAAAGAGAGCAGAATAAATCCAAAGTCATTTTCCTATGTACATATATGAATATACCTAGTGAATCCCACCATCGTGTACATCCACAAGAATTGGGTCCTAATTAGAACAAGATGTATTACATGCTCATATAATTTTACCAAAATAAATTCTACTGTCATATATAACTAAAAAGAACTAATAAAAAAAGAAAAATGTGATAGATCATTATAGTCATGATTCTCAATAAATCCTCCCTTTATCCATGCATATAGTCTCCTCCCATATGTGGAAGCTAACCCACAATAAGGGAAGAGAGGGGAAAAATAGACATTCAGTAGGTTAGACAAAGGAGAATGAAGGGAAGGGAGGGAGGACAGGAAAAGGAAAGAGAGCAGAATGAATCCAAATCCTCCCATATTGGCTTGTCTTATCCATGTGACCTCTTTGCCATTAGGATGTTGCTGCCAAATAATTCTCTATTGGTCTCACATTTTTGCACATCTTTCAATTAAGGCACCAACTGGCTTTTTATTCCAGTCCATCTTTTCAAGGATGTTTGTATAGCAAATGTCCTTAGAAGATAAAGATGGCGTCTACCTGCTGAACAAAGGACAAATTTTCTTAATATACTGTTTCATAAAAGTGATGTCTTTCTTTGGGTCAAAACTCATGCTTTCATGCAGCTTATATTAAAAGATTCAGGTTCTATGAGCTCGAACTCTTCAGCCATCATTGAAACACACTGTATGCTGTATACAGGAATGCTATTGATTTTTGCCTATTGATTAATTTCTAGAAGCTTTACTGAAATATCTGATTCCTCCTAAAAGACTGAAATAGATCCTCCTTGGATGGTCTATGCACTTACTCACATTGTATGTGAATAATAAGAATGAAATTCTTCCTTTTGAAACCTTTTCTTTCCTATGTGTTTTCCTTGCCTCAAAACAGACTAGGTCCTGTAATACTGTGTTAATAAAAAAAGTAATATCAATCATCTTTATGTTTTGTTTTGTTTTTTACTTTATTAGAAACACTTCTGCATTTTGTGTTGCATGTATTCCCTGTAGGGTGTTGATAGAGACTTTTCATAAAGGTAAGGAAATTTCCTCCAATTCTTTTGTCTTAAATGTTATAATACAAATGAGTCTTAAATGAGGTTGAATGCTTTTCTCTGAATCTACTGATGAAATATTTTTACTCTTTTAATGAGTGCTCCCCTGTGAAACTCATATTTTTTTTAGAAAAACACTCTTTGGTACTCACTCACACAATTTTGCTGAGTTACCTGACACATTGGAAACAATTATTTACCTAACTTTTGTTTGTAAAAGTGAATATAAGAAAGGTGATAATTTCAGTGAAAGTTTCACAAATTGTGTTAGTCTCTGGCCAAATTGTTAATACACTTTGACAAATGAATAATGATAATGAGTTTATTAAAGATTCCTATTGCTTTTTAAATTGGTAAGTTTTACTCTTTGGAGAATTGTCCATGTTATCTGTGTTTCAAATATTATTATTAAAGGATATACATCATTTTCTTATGACTTTTAATCCCTCTAATTATCTGTAACTGTCTTTCAAATCTTACTATTGTAGTAGTTTCTGTTTTTTCACCTTTATTGCCAATTGCCAGATGACTATTTATTTCATCTGTCTTTTAATATAGCCATACTTTAATTTTAGTTGATTGGTTTTTAGCTGATTTTTTTGGTGTGTGGGGAGGTAATGTTTCAGCAATGATTTGGCAATAGTTAAACAATTCTGGCTCATTTCTATTTTGTGTGTGTGTGTGTGTGTGTGTGTGTGATGCTTGCTTGGATTTTGTTATTATATTTTATAGATTTATTGAAGTATACTTGGCACAAAATAAACATATCTTAAATTTATAATTTTATGTGTTTTGACATATGCTTACATCAGTGAAATGGTCAGCATAATCTAGATATTAAATATTTCTGTTATCCTAAAAGGGTCCTTATGCCCTATTATAATGCATTCATCACTGCCTCTCTGAATTGCATGATCTTTCAGACAACTACTGGTTTGTACCCCAACATTACAGATTTTTTTCTAAAATTTTATATAAGCAAAATTTGAGTCTTTACACTTTGGCCTACCTTATTTCACAAAGTATATTTTTCTGCAATGCATCTATGGTGACACATTTGTCAATAGTTGGTTATTGTGAGAACCAAGTATTATTTTTATTATACAGTTTATATACCTCACTTTGTTCATCAATTCAACATTGCAGGTTTTTAACTTGCCTCTATTTTCTGTGCATTACAATAAAGCTGCCATAAAAATTTGGGCATGTAAGTTTTTGTACTTAGGAATGGAATGGCTATTTCATAAGGTAGCTCTATATTTAAATTTTTAAGAAAATGCAAACTGTTTTCCAAAGTAGTTTTACTATTTTACATTTCCATGGTTTATGAGAATTGTTATAATTCCTTACAACACCTGGTAGGAGCAGCCTTTTTAAGTTAATCTGTATATTATGTAGATTTACATTATTGTGGTTTTAATTTACATAGTCCTATGACCAGTGATATTAAGCATCTTCTCTTGTATTTATATTCTATCCATAGCTTTTCTTAAGAATTTTTACCTTACATTTAGATCTATGATCCACATTAAATATTGGCATTTACTATAAAGTCAAGTTTCTTCTTCTTTCATTTAGATATTTAATACCATTTCTTGAAAGATTGCCTTTTTCCATTAAAATATCTTATTGCAATTATCAAAAGCAAACAGTATATATGTGAGAATCTATTTTGTGGCTCTCTGTTCTGCTCCAGGGACCTAAATATGTCTTTATGCCCAATCTGTGATGTCTAGATAACTGTATCACCACATTGTTTTGAATAACCTACTGCAATTTTTTCAAATTTGTTAATAATTAAAAAATTTGTTTTTTAATATTTCAATATTTTTAATATTTTACATCCTTGGCTTTTCCACAGAGCTTTTAGTATAAGCTTGTCAATTTCTACAAAATAAAATAGTTTCTAAGATTTTTAATGAGTTTATATTGAATATATAAATCAAGTTGGAGAAAATTGATGTTTTGACAATATTAATTGTTTCAAACCATGATCATGATATATTTATCAAAGTAAAAAATTTTACTTTTTCTTAGCAACGTTCTATAGTTTTCAGTTTATGGATTTTACATGTATTTTGTTAAAGTAATTTCTACTTCATATTTTATGCTAATTTAAATAGTAATCTTAAAAATTTTATTATCATTTATTGCTAGTATATATAGAGACATTGTTTATATTATTACCTATGTCTTGCACATTATTAATTCTAGAAACTATTCATTTTCTATGATGTTTTACGTGGAATATTATGTTTACTGAAAAGAGTTTTACATTCTCGTCTAAAATCTGAATTTATTTTACTTCTTACCAACAGGGCTTCAACCACTAACACACCCTCTAATACAATGTTTATACTAAATATTACTATTGATATGGTTGGGGTTGAACCTTTCATCTTCCTATTGTACTCTCTAGTCTCTTTTGTTTTCTGAACTATCTTTGAATTGTCTTTTGTGTTTCAATTTCATTTTGTTCATTGGCTTATTAGATATGTTACTTTTTGGTGATTGCATTAAGATTTAACTTGTAAACATCTACTTTTATGTCAAACTATGCCACTTTATGTTCAATTAAATAACTTTAAAACAACATTTCATTTTACTTTCTCTGAACTTTGTACTACTATTGTTATATAGTTTACTTTTACATATGTTAAAAACCCACAATACATTTTTATTGTTTTTTTTAATACATCAGTCATCTTTTAAAGGTATTTATAAAGAAGAAAGCATATCATATTAACATACCATTTCTGCTTTTCATTCTTTTGGGTATACCCACATTTACATCTGGCATTATTTTTTCCCTCACTTAGAGTTTCTCTTGACATTTATCATACTTATGATAGTGAATAATATATTATTAGTCCACTGATGGTGATAACTCTCAGTTTCTCAAAACCTAGAAAATTTTTAATCTGTGTTTTTGAAAGATAATTTTATGAGGTATGAGTTCAATAATTCCAACTTGCCACATTTTTCTGTATTTTGAAGCTGTCCCTCCATTCTTTTCTCCTTTATAGTGTTTTTGAGAAGTTTGCAAAAATGAATTACTAATTTATGTTTTCCCAACTCTGGCTTTTTTGAAAATTTTCTCTATCAGTTTAAGACAATTTTATCATGATGTCCTTTAGTGAGATGGTTTCTGATTATGGTTCATTGAGCTTCTTTGATATGGGTCTCTAGAGTTTTAGCAAATTCAGAAAATTTTGGCCGCTATTTTGTCACCCATCTTTATCTTTTCCTTCCTTTCTATCTTTTTGGAATTCTTTATGCTGCTATAACAAAACTCTTGTGAAAAATAAAGGAGGAAAGTGTTATTTGGGCCTATCATTTCAGGTTTTAGGCCATGATCACTTGCTCCCACAATTATGGGGCTGTGATGAGGCAGAATATCATGGCAGAGAGCTTGTGGAAGAACAGAACTACTCATCTCATGGCAGCCAGGAACCAGAGAAAGAGAGAAAGCAAGAGGCCAGGGACAAGATATCCCAGACATGCTCCCAGTGACCTATTTTCTTCCACTAGCCCCCAACTCCTTTAAGTTTGATTCACCTCCAGCATTATGGGCTGGCAACCCAGTCTTTCTTTAGCACATGGCCTTTCAATGACACATCTAATCCAAACCATAACAAACACATATTACATGAACCAGTCAGTATTAACTATGGTTTCCCACAGTTCACTGTCATACTACCCCTTTGTGCTATATTTTCAGGATCACTGATATTTTCTTCTACAGTGTCTAATCTGACATTAAATCCATTGAGTGTGTTTGTTTGTTTTATTCCTGAAAGCTTGATTTGAGTCCTTTTAATATCTTCTATCTATTTAATAAGTCCATGTTTTCTTCTTCATTTTGAGCATATGGTATATATTTATAATCTGTATTGAATGTTTTTGTATGCTAGTCATGCTAGGTTTGTTATTTCTAGTTCTATTGCTGTTTGAATTTTCTCCTCATTATATATTTTTCTACTTTTTTTCATGCCAGATAATTTTTCATCTGATGTCAGACTTTGTTAGTTTTACAATCTGAATACTGACTTCTTTTTTCAGTAAAAATGCTTTTTGGACTTTGCTCTGTTTTACAGTAAAATTTCTTGAAAACAATTTGATCCTTTGGAGTCCTGTTTTGAAGATTTGTTGGTTGAGTCCAGATAGGCCGTCTACTAGACTCTGACAGTGGGAAGTCTGACTAGTAAGAAAAGCAACTATTTCTGACCACGTGTTATGATTGGTTCACATGCTCCTTTCTAACAGGACTTTACCCAACCTTATCAGTTTTCTCACCTTCATGAACCAGTTAGTATTAAGCTGATCTTAATCTACAAAGCAGATCTTTGCAGCCCTCTTTCGACACACAATTTCCTTCCTTCCTTCCTTTCTTCCTTCCTCTCTTTCTTTCTCCTTCCTTCCTTTTCCTTCCTTTCCGTTCTTTTCCTTTCCTTCCCCGCTTTCTTTCTTTCTCTCTCTTTCCCTCTTATTCTTTTCTGTGAATGTTTAGCACTTTGTACTTGCAATATCCAAATCCCATCAACCACTGGGGTCAAATTTACTTCCCTTTCCCTGCACTGCACCCTGGAATGTCTCTTTAAGCATTAAGTTAAGGCAGTTGTACAGGTCATTTATTTATATACATATTTATAATCTAAAATTTTTATTTTTTTTCATATTTCACTGTCTGAAGGTGTCTGTAGTTCAAGTTTTAAAATTCATTATTTCATATATTTTGTTTAGTTTTATAATTATTTAAGGTGAGAAATTAAATCCAGTTTCTATTTTATGTCCTGAAGCAGAAGGCTCAAGATTTTTATTTCCTTTTGTAATTACTTTTCTGTCAAATGGGTTTAAACTATGCATGTCCTCTAAAGTGAAGCTTAATCCTGCAAGTGTGTTGTTCACTGCTAAATATTTTATGATTTTTATTAGAATTTCTTGTTTAATTCATAAATTATTTAAAAGTATGCCTTTAGGTCTCAAACTTATCAGATTTTATTGACTAACTTTGGCTACTATTTATAATTAAAATGCTTTATTTCTAAATGCAATATGGTTTGCACGATTTTGTGTATTTTGCAATCACTAAAACTTTCTTTATGGCCTATTAAGTGGTGAATCTTACATGTTCTTTAAAATATTTGTCCACTACTTATCATATGCAGGTTCATATAAAAATTAATTGTATTTAACTTGTTAATTGTTAAAACTTCCTGTATCTTCACTAATTTTCTCTTCGTGATTCATCATATTCTTAGAAAAACATGTTAAATGTTTATAATAACAAATTTATCAATCTTTCCTTGAATTCTTTGTTTTCTTCATATGTTCCAAATTTATAATTGTAGAGATATGGAATTTATGATTTATGTATTCTGACAAATTATTCCATTTGTCAATAACATAATAATTTGGCAGCATATATAACTTCTTGACATGAATAACTCTAAAGATCTCGTTAAATAGAGCATTTTTACATATAAACTAATGTTTAAACATGAAGACAGCAATCATAGTCCATTTTCACTTAGTTTTATTTTGTTATAGAAAGAGAAGTATAAATTCATAAATAAAATTACAATAAATTGCATATGAGAATAAAATGTAATTATGGATATTAAAGTGCTTTTATAGGGATAAAAATACTCTATCAATACTAGATTTTCTACATATTATTGGTTCTAAATGTATTACTCTTCTTTAATTCTCAAAATCATAAATCCACTTGTTATGGTTTGGATGTGAGGTCTCCCCCAAAAGCTCACATGTGAGACAACACAAGAAAGTTCCGAGAAGAGATGTTTGGATTACAAAAACTTTAACACAATCAGTGGATTAATCCCCAATTGGATTAATTGACAGGTACCTGAAGGCAGGTGAGGTGTGGCTTGGGGAGGTGGAGCATTGCGGGGCGTGACTTTGGGGTATATATTTGTATAGAAAGAGTAGATATCTCTCTCTCTGCTGCCTGATCATCATGTGAGCTGATTTCCTCTGCCACACTCTTCCTCCATGCTCTGCCTCACCTCCAGCCCCGAGGAATGGAGTCATTCTTTTACAGACTAAGACCTCTGAAACTGTGAGTCCTCAATTAAACTTTTCCTCCTCTATAATATTGTTCTGGTCAGATTTTTTTAGTCACAGTAGCAAAATAGCTGATGAAAACATCACTCCTTATTGGTAATAGCAATAAAAACTGGGAGCAGATGGGGTAATTTATCTGCTAAAATAATTTTTAAAATCTTTTTAAAAAACTAAAAATTCTAGATAACTGCATAAATTCATGGGTTAAGCTATTAAGAGCTAAATTAAAGAGGATTGATTGGAGACACTCAATTTCTTAGTATGTATCTCTTTGATCTTTGTGAGGAACTATTTAATTAGGTGTTCTTGTCATTATTAGTGAGTAATTATTAATGTCATTATGAATCACCTGTTCATATATTTTGTCTATTTTAATCAAAGTGTTCATCTATTTTAATTGTTGAAATTTTAATATACTAATATTAAATATTATGTATATTCTTTCATCAAAAAAATGTTATTTAATATTTGTAACTATGTATATATCAATTTTTATTTTTATGCAAAATAGAGATGTGACTCTATGACTTTTTTTTTCCTGTAGTATTTCCCTGCACTTAAACCTTTATTTTCTTCTAGGCATGTTATGGCCATCTTCCTTTTTGTTTTAATTTTTTAATCATTTAGAATGCATTATTTCCCCCAGTACATCTTACTTTCCACACTGACTTCTTGTGAACTATACCATATTGTGTATACAAATGTAGTTGGATCTATCTACTTTTTTTTCAAGTACTGCTCATCAGTCAGTACTTATGCATACCACACTATTTATTTTAATGACATTGGTGTTCTAATACCATCTCAGTATTAACCAGTACAAACCACTTCTCATTATTCTTTTAGTTTCAGTATTTTAGGATATTATAATCATTAAGTTTTCAAGAAGACCTTAAGAAACATTTTCAAACTGTTCAAAAACTTTCATTGATATTTTGACTATAATTTGATCCTATTTTAAATTGTTCCATATAAAAGATTAATATTTTGAGTGTTAAGTCTTGATGTGGTGTCCTCTATATACTCATTAATTTTTTCACACTAATATTAAAATTTTTATTAGATTTATTTGTACATATTTTATATGTATATGTTGCTTATTAGTAGTGTTTGCTACTTAAGTCAGGAGACTTATAACACTATTAATAATTACTCTAGGATAACAGGCATAAAGGGAATCCTATAGTTATTATTAATATTTAATTTTTTTATTTTCTAACAGGTTAGCACAATTAAATGAGGGCAAAAACCATTTCTTTTCTTATTTCCCTTTGGTAATTGCCTTAATTTGAAAAGCATGTCTCACACAAAGCCATGCTTCTTCATAAGTGTAGTTCACAGCTAATGACTGACCAGCCTAGAGGAATGAGTGTTTGACTCCCTTGCTCAAACCCACGGCAAACTGAAGAGTCAGCTCAGTATGAAATCCTATGTATGACATCCTCATAGAGCCTAATGCATTGATGCACACCTGTAATTCCAGAGACTCAGGAGGCTGAGGCAGGAAAACTGCGAGTTCAAGCCAGTCTCAGCAACTCAGTGAAGTCCTAAGCAACTCAGTGAGACCCTGTGTGTAAATAAAATACAAAAAAAGGGTGTGTCTCAGTGGTTAAGTATCCATGGTTTCAATCCCTGGTAGAAAAGGAAGGAATGAAGGAAGGGAGGGAGGGA
>NW_025999968.1:1645955-1683887 GCF_001458135.2 Marmota marmota marmota | reverse complement strand
GGAGGAAGGAAGGAAGGAAGGAGGAATCCTCATAGAAACACCTGAGTTGTCCTCATGGAACCATCTGAGTTTTCTGTTAGACATTTCAGTTAAGCTTTTCTCTTTCTCCTGTTGTGCTTCCAACCCTTACCTTTCACAAATATTACTTGTTACACACACACACACACACACACACACACACACTCCTAGAAACCTTTGTGTGCTAATCTGCCTGTCAGAATGTTCTTCCTTGGAAGTCCCTCTTGTTACAATTGGTGCCGGGAGTCGTCCAAGAAAGTAGATTCTGGAATGGGATTCTGGAGATGGATCATCCATCATGCTGCCAATAATGAGAAATCCAAACCTCTTTAGGTGGGGTACTGAGAGCCCCACTTCAAGGCAGCAGTGCAGTTGTCAAAACCTTTGCCAGTGGTGATTGGGATGGTCTCCTGGTGGAAGTGAATGCTCTAGCAGTCCAATGCATCAGGCCTTTGAGATAACTGTGGATTTAGTAATTATAAGACAATGGGAGTGACTATTGCTATGCACAGCTGAAGATAATGAAAAGCTGAGAGTAATTAATTAAAAGTTAAGCGAGAAAGTTGAAGTGTATGCATCCTTGGTAGTATAAAACATGGGATACATTTCACTTAACATAATGATCTACAGAGCCATTCATTTTGCTGAAAAATGACAAGATATCATTCATTTTGGATGGAAAAATAATGCATATGTTAATGGGCATCTAGGTTGATTTTATATCTTAGATATTTTGAATAGTGCAGCAATCAGCCTAGATATGCATGGGTACCTCTTTGATATTATTTCTTTTGATATCAGTTCCTTTGGCTATAGTACCCACAAGAGGGATTCTTGGACATATGGTAGTTTTCTTAGGAATCTTCATACTATTCTCCATAATGGATGTAGTAATTTATACTTGCACCAAGAGTGTATAACAGTTGACTTTTTCTTCCACATCCTCACCAGGATTGTTGTTTTTTAACCTTTTTATAGAGGTAGATTGAATAATGAGTAGCAAAACACAGAAGTAATAAAATCTAGTGTTCTGTAACACAGGAGGCAATTATTATATTTTATAAATCACAATAGGAGCTTAAAGTCACAAAACAAAATAATGATAAGGTGGTTAAATGTTAATTACCTTGGTCTACTCAATATATATTGCATACATGTATGAGAATATCACACAGTATTATTATTGTGAATTTATATAGTATTGTATAAAGAAGCACAATTATTATACATTAATAAAAAATCATAAAAATGTTTAAGGAGAGGGAAACATTAACTACCCTGATTTGATAATTACACATTGTATGCATTTATCAAATTATAACAAAAATGTATACAATTAACATTTAAATAAATATATAAAATGCTGAAGATAAGAGCCATATCCATAACTTAGTCTTATGAATAACAGAGGCTTAAAGGCTAAATTCTCAGCCAAAGCAAGCCTGGTGTGCCAATATTAGGATTCTGGATGGATAATATTAGGATCTTGATAACATGGGTCTGGGACATCTTATTACATAAAAAAATTTTGATTCCTTGGATTCCTTTGTCCTTGGTGGGCCTGCAGAAACTGCCTGTTCTTCAGTCTTAAGGACTATTCTACTCACTTTGCTTGAAAATAATGGAAAGGCCTTTCCTCAATCAGACAACATATACCCCACCACAGGATTAACCCCAGCTCATCTCCCCAATAATTAGGGTAGTAGTCTTTTTATGGAGGGGGCTGGGGTATCAGGGATTGAACTCAGGGGCACTCAATCACTGAGCCACATCCTTAGCCCTATTTTGTATTTTGTTTAGAGACAGGGTCTCACTGAGTTGCTTAGCACCTTGCTTTTGCTGAGGCTGGCTTTGAAATCTCCATCCTCTTGTCTCAGCCCCCTGAGCCACTGAGATTACAGGTGTGTGCCACCATGCTTGGCTAGGGTGAAGTCTTAATGTAACCTGACCAGAGAAGGAGTAGGTTTGATAATGGAGGAAAGGATGTATACACAAAAGAATCTTCAGGAATTAACCAGTGTGTGCAGGCAAAAGTTGAGAGAGTATATATAGGTAGAACATAAAGTTAGATAATAAAAGAGCTAATCATTCTGTTCTGAGAACACTCAAATTATGTCAGGGTGTCGAACACACTGGCAAATATCCCAGAAGATGGGGTAAACATGTGGCTATAATGACTTCTAAAAACTTGAGAATAGTGACAGTCGACATAAAATAAGGTAGAAATGCAAATACCAAAAAGAAAACCAATCACATGTATAAGGGGTCAATCATGTGGAGTGACCTTACTTTTTAATAATCCATTCTGAATGAAATAATTCACTCTGAAAGATCAAAAGTAATCCCTTTCCAGGGTAGTGCTTTTCTTAGGACCTACCCTCTTAAATATTCCACCAGGACTCACATCTAAAGTCCACTGCTTTTCAATATCACCACTCCTGGGACCACGCCTCCAGCACAGGAACCTTGAAGGGGTACACTCAAACCAAATCTAAACCTAGCAGTGATGACTCTGATATGAGTTTGCCTTTCTGAACAGCTGGGTCTCAGTCAGCACAAATCTAAAAGATTTGTCATTGAATCCCACTTAATATTAGGTCAGCCAAGAGACTTACTTTTACTATGAAAAGGTACTCGAGTAGACACATGACCATGGGATACTGTGATGGGTTTGTATTCCTTTACACATGTCATTTGTAACATTTATTATTATTTTTCAGATCTACAGGCTTATTGACTTTCATTTACTTATTTCCTTTTCTATCAGTTTTTGAGGTATTTATGTTATATTCCCCATGGTGGATTTGTCTATTTCTTCTTTGATCATTATTGTTAATATATTTTTGTTATGTAATTAGCATATACAATTTAGAATGCTCATATCTTTTGTTGATTGATTTGTAACTTTTCTGCTTAATTTGAAGTTGCTTCTTATCACTAATAATATATAGTGTCTTATTATCTAATATTAATATGATGGCACTTACCTTCTTTCACTTACTGTTTGTATTGGAGAGAATTTTCATTTTTTTTCAAGTGGTTAAAAACTTGTTTTAATTTTGTGTTCATATATGTAAGATAGTTACCTTAGGCTCGGATTATTCACTATTATCCACATTTAATTCTTTCTCTTTTAAAATTAATTCATTTACACTTTGCATAACTACAGACATATTTGTGCATATATTTTTCATATTACCATTTGTAGTTTATTCAACTACCACTTTTTGTTCCTTTCCTCAAATTTGTCCATTCTTTTGCATTTATACTATATTAGATGAATTACTATCCTAATTTACATTTAAAATATTAATCATACGTTGCAATCATATATTTAGTAGTCAACCCAAGGCAGCACTGTTAAATGGAAGTACAAAGTAATCAAGTATGTAACTTTTAATTTCTTAGTAGCCCCACTAAAATGGTAAAAAGAAAGAAAAGAAATGAAATTTAATGACACATTTTATTTAACACAATAATACTGAAGAACTATCATATCAACATGCAATCAGTATGAAAAGTTATTTTAAAATATTTATTTTTAAGTTTTAGGTGGACACAATATCTTTATTTCACATTTATGTGGTACTGAGGATTGAACCCAGTGCCTTGTGCATGCTAGGCGAGCACTCTACCGCTGAGCCACAACTCCAGCCCCAGTATAAAAGTTTTAATAAAATATTTTTATTCTTTTACACTTAAACACATTTTAGTTTTGTGTAATCATGTATGCTCAACAGTCATACATAGCTAGTGGCTAATGTACAACTTAGACATTTCAAAATGCATCTTTGATTTATCACAATCTAATATATATAATGCATTTATTACTTTCCAAAAAAAATGATAGAACCTTAAAAATTTACACTCATCCTGCTTTTTATGTTTTTATTGCAATTTATAAGTATCATAACTATTATGTCCCATTGTTATTCAGTAATATTTGCCCACATATTTGACATTTAATTTTAGCTCATCATTTCTTCCTGGCTCAGTGTTGTTGTTTTTTTCTTGTGTCAAATATTTGCTGTTTGAAGAACCACTTTTTATATTTCTTTAAAGCAGGTGAATTGATGGCAAATTCTCTCATGTATTTTCCTCTTTTGCTTGGAAGTATTTTTATTCATATTAGAAATTTTGAAGGTTAATTTTGCTAGGTAAAAATTTCTAAGTTGACATCTATTTAGTTTCAGCCCTTTTGAGTTTTTATCCTGCCTTTAGCTTCCACTGTAACCATTTTGGTGTCATATATTCATTTGATTGCTTTTCCTTTAAGGGTATTGCTTCCTGTTGAATCTGGACATTAAGTCTATGGCCATGCTCAATCTCACCTGTATCTGAATGTTAAGATGTTATTTTGCCTTCATTTGTTTTTTTAGAATTTTTAATATTTATTTTTTAGTTTTCGGTGGACACAACATCTTTGTTTGTATGTGGTGCTGAGGATTGAACCCGGGCCGCACACATGCCAGGCGAGCACGCTACCGCTTGAGCCACATCCCCAGCCCTTGCCTTCATTTTTAAAAACGTGTTCTATTAGGATCATAAATGTATTCTTCCTTGTATATATTCTGCCTGGATTTCTTGGGATATTTTGTGTCTCTGCCTTAATGTCTTGTGTTAATAGTGAAGATACTCAGCTAGTAGACATGGTCATCACATTCTATATTATTTTCTCCTTGTTGCTACTATTTTATATTTATTTGTTTCCATGTGAATATATTCTACGAACAGCTTCCTGTATACAATATTGTGCCATTTCTAATATGATAGTGAAGTCATTTAATCTTTATACCCATAAATATAGCAACTTAACTGTTAGAGTGCTACCCTTAAGCATCTTTAGCCAACTTTCTCTGGCATTTTCATACCCCTTGGGTCATCTTTTAATCAAGAATTGACAGTACAGAGATAGAAACAATTTTGTTCTCTTGATTCTTTTTAGGATTGCTTGTATTTAGGACATACACATGTACACATTCTCAAGAATTTTCCCCTTCCGCAGTAACTGGATTTGGGTAAAGATTGTCCCTTTATGTTCTGAATGGTTTTGCATTAATTGATTTTTCCCATAATATGTTTAAAATAGTTAGTAAAAATAAAAAAATAATTGGAAGTAACATAAGTTCTATATTTAACAGTTAGTAACTATCCCAATATTAGTTTGCTGAGTTTTTGAATTGTGTTTCATTGCAGTAATACTAAAATATGTCAAGAATATTTTCAATAAGCCATGTGAATATTCTGTATTTATGCTTTTATATATAAGCAAAAATATCTGTGTCCCTCAAAAGTGAACAAATTAGCTTGAAAAACCTATATGCATTTTATCTTAGGGATAATTTTTGAGAGTATATTTGAGATCAAATAAATACGTTTTAACTTATAGGTACATTACTCACCTTCTCACTACATAATAAAATATCTGACACAAGGTATTTATAAGGAAAAAGAGCTTTATTTAGCTCACAGTTTTGAGGGTTAAGAGAATGGTCCTGCACTGGCTCAGTTTTGGTGAGGGCCGTTGGTAGATGGTAGATGGCAATGGCAGGGATATGTGTCAGGGCAAGCAGTCATATTGGGAACCAGGAAGAAAAGAGAGACTGGGATTACTCATTGCTTTTTTAAGGCATGTTCTCAATTGACCCAAGGACCTACCATTAGACCCCCACTTCCTAAGGGTACATACTACCTCCTAATACTGCCACCCTGAGGACCATGTCTCCATCACATGAACCTCTGGATGAACACAAACCATATTCAAAGCACACCAAAAGGTAAGCTGGTTTTGTTCCTTGTCTTATCGGCTCAAAAGTTTATTACTCTATTTTGACCTGCATATTTCTACCATTTTTTAAATGCTCACAAATGTGTTCTGCCTGTGTCTAGGTATTACTCTCTTTATTATTATTTATTTTTAACACACAATAAGTTTTGGTGGGGTGCAAGCTCAAGAATACTCCGGGAGTGTTGCCTTTTTCTATTTTCAATGCCCAGATATTTCTTCACCATTTTAATGATTCATAGTGATCACAGTGATGTGGCAAAAGGGTTAATGCCTGTGGATTTGTATGCTTCTAGCTATAAATATGGGAGTCTCTAAGTTTCCTAAATCAGTTTTAGGCCTGCATCATAGAACATTAATTACCTAAAGCATAAAGGTAATTATGGAAGAAATGGACCTCCCAATTGCTAAAATAAGACCCTCTTTGCTATGCTTTTGATCCCTCCCCACCTGCTTCACCAGTTACCAGGTACCTCACTTATATTTTACCTTCGCTTTTACCTACATTATATCTTCTCAGGATGCAAAAACACACAGATAACCCTACTTCAGCACTCTGGCAAGAGGGGAGTATGCTTCTTAAAGGAAATCTATAGCGACTCTTTCTATAATGAGAACAATACTCATGAAAGAAAATAAGCACCTCCTAATTTTTTTAGTAAAATTATAAAAATAGATTTAATTAAACAAAGACAGATATAAACCCATAAAATTATGTACATAGATATTGCTCATAATTTGAGACATCAAAAAGTACAAGTAGAATATTTGATAAAAATCAAAGAACTATTATAATTTTAAAAAGTGAAAAGGAATTACCCTAGAAACGACAATTCTAAAAGCTTAATTTTAGTATCAGGAAAATGCTAACATAATGCAGTAAAAATCTTATTAATTCTTGACACAGGGGACCAGAGAAGGGGGAAAAAAACAGAATTGCAATTAACTTGCTTGAGATTATCTAAATTTTTTTTTTAATTAAAGTAACAGAACATCTAGATATCTAGGGACTAGCAGTCCTTTTGCTATCCTAAATAAACCAATATTGGATTAATAAGTTTTTCTGTTAATACAAAGCAAAGTTGCGAATTTATGAAAGAAAATGGCTTCCTAGATTAAAACAGCTTTTCAAAGAAAAAAAAAACATTTTACATATAAGAAATAGGACTTTGAGACAGACCTAAACCATTGTATACATTTCACAATGAAATTCAAATTTTGAAATGCAACCATTAGTATTTAGAAAATAAATTTTTAACACCAAAGTGTATTCTAGCAACAAGCAATTATGATCATAACCAAGAAATTTTGCTGAGAGGTGTATAATGTTATTCAGTACAATGAGAAAATTAAAGACAAAAAAACAATTGTGCTTTATTGAGTTAAAACTCATGCACCTGATTAAGAATTGGAAGAGTGGCACAAAATGAAAATAGAATAAACATCAATAAGCTTAACGTAGGATGACTGTTAGGGATTAATATTCCACATCCTCTTATTATCAACTTGTAGCATAAATGCCTCACTATGATACACTTAATAATTATGAAAGTAATATTGTTATTCCAAAGAGAGAAAAGGTAAACAAAGTAGAGACTAATTTAAAACTAAAAATAAAAGCCAAATCTAGTAGTGAAACATTCAATTATAAAACTAAAAATCATCAATAATATATTGGAATTATAAATCTAGATTAAATTAATAAAAATTGAAAAATTAGAGTGGGGTTCAATGTAAGCATATTAACTCCTGATGTGTAAGGATATTCACAACTTGTTTTTTATATTAATAATTTAAGAAATACAGATTAAAATATTTGTTATAATATTTTTATTATACCATCATTGGTATAATAAAAAATAGTATCTCTATAACCCAACATGCTATAGAAGTATAAAGAAAACAAATTATTCTCTTTATATCTGATTCACAGGAGAGTAGTCACTAGCCATGTGTCTTCTAAGTCCTTGAAATGTAGCCTAGTACAAATTGAGATCTGTTGGGGCTACAAAAACTATACTGAATTTCAGAGACCTTATGCAAAATGTAATGTAAAATATCTTATTTGTAGTTTGTATATTAATTTTATATTGAAAACTGAGTTATTTTGAATGTCTTGTACTAAATAAAATATATTACTGATTAATTTCACCACTTTCATTCTTACTATATGATTCAACAATTGTGATCCAGAAGATTTATATAACTGAATTGAAACTTATGTCCATAAAGAATCTGCACATATATGTTGCTGGCAGCCTATTCATAATTGCCAAAACCTGTAAGCAATCAACATTTCTTATAATAGGTACATGGATTAAAAAAAATATGCTACATCCATACAATAGAAAAATGTTCAGTGATTTCAAAAATAAAATGTCAATTCATACAACACAGATATACATTGAATTTATATTACTGATAGTGAGTCCAAAATGGCCTTATATTGTAAGATTCCAACTGTATCACATTCTAGAAATGGCAAAACTATAGAAATAATAAAAATATTGGTGATTACCAGGAATTTGGGTGATGGGTTATATAAATGAAACAATTTTTTTTACAGATGTAAATGTATTCTGTCTGATATTGTGATAGTTGTGTGTGTGTGTGTGTGTATTTCTATCCGTAGAATTTACAAAACACTGAGTGAATTTTAACGTGAGAAAAACAAATGTAGCAAATCATTTAGGACATCTGGGGAACCTGGTATAAAATGTATACTGATAAAAATATACTAAATGTATTACACATGCATGGAACAGTATCATACATGGGGACTGGAGAAAGAGGTGCTGAACAAGTGACTTATGACTATGGTCTGTCAACTAAAATGGAAATCAAATCAACAGCAATAAAAACCATGGCCTATAACCATTATACTCTTGTTAAATCAATATATTTTATTTAATTGAATTAACATATTTGTCATTTGGGTGTGTATTAATCAGTGTTACATTGCTGTGACCAAAATACCTGATAACAATAACTTAGAGAAGGAAATTTTTTTTTGGCTTATGGTTTAAGAATATTCAGTCCTTGACTGGTAGGCTTTAATGCAGAATCATAATTGAAGAAGGAAGTGGCAGAAAAAAAAAAAACTGGTCAGCACATGGCAGCCAAGAAGCAGAGAGAGAGAGAGAGAGAGAGAGAGAGAGAGAGAGAGAAGATAAACCCTTTCAGGACACACCCTCAGAGATTGGTTGACTGCTGTATCTAGTTTATGTTAATTAAGATAAGCTGTGTGGAATGTATATATACCCCTCCTGTCCTACAATAAACGGCTCCCACTCCTGCTGTATCAATCTACACAAGTTCCTCGTCACCCCCCCCACCCGGTTACAGCTGGACTGTGGCATTGGAGAACACTCCAGATCCAAACCAAAACAGGTAGTATACAATAAGCATGAGGAGGAAGCTTTAATGAACCATGTAGTAATTAAGTTGGGGGTCACACTTTAGATCTTGAAGCAGCTTTGTAACTTAGCTCTAACCTCCTTCAAGAATCCCTGCTTACCCAGGGACCACCAGGAGACAGGCTTCCAGTGCACCTGCAGACCTACATTTTCAGTTGGCTGTATCACCTGGCTCTACTGCCCCTCTCCCAGCTGTAGTCCAGAAGTGGACCCACCCTCCCATGGATTCAGAAGGACATGCTTATCCATTAACCACAGAGAGAGACCTGCTGACCTTGGTCCAATTTGGGTCTTGAAGCGGTGCAGTAACTCCAGGTATTATACGCCCTGGTCCAGAATAGTCCTGCATATGCAGGGACTTAGAATGAGACATGTCCATCTGTGTCATCCTGTGGACCTCAGTCATGACTTTAAATCCTGAAGCAGCATTGTGAATTGATTCCAGTGTGTTCAGTCATATTCCATGAATAGTCTTGCCTTCCCAGGAATACAGTCACCCAATAATAGGCAGAAGATGCCACAAAGACCCACTGGGAGTAACACGTGTCTGTGTACAGGCCAACCTGTGCACACCTAACTGTAGAACCTGAGTTAATCCTTTATTATAGGACCAGCCCTATTTGCCAAGATTCTGGAGGTGATCTCACCTGCCCAGACACCAGACAGAAAGCATAGTCACCTGAGCCCTTAACAATAGGCCCACATCTTTGATTTCCACTGTCGACCAGTAGCAACTCTGTGACCTGGCTTCATCTCCACTGAACTCCATTCCAGAAGCATCCTAGGAGCCCAAAAGACGTTCTTCACCAACTCAAACAAGTCTATAAAGACAGGAAGAAATATTTGCTCCTTCAAATTCAGACCAACAAAAGACTAAACAGATCACGAAAATCAAATAAATAAAACATTGCCAAAGAAAATTAATAAGTCTCTAGTAGCCAACCCCAAGAATAAATGGTCTACAAGTTGTGTAACAAACAAATCAAAATAATCATAAAAAAATCCACTAAGATGCAAGAGAAGACAAATAAACATCTATATGAAATCAGGAAGATGTGCATGAACCAAATGGGAAGTTTAATAAATAAATTATAAATAAATAAATAAACAAACAAACAAAAATCCTGAAGCTGAAAAATAAAATGACAGCTTTGGAAAAAAGGAAAATAAAAAAACTATAGACAGCTTTAATAGCTTATTCATTAATGATGAAGAATAAATCAGTGACCTCAAAGATGGTTCATTGCAACATAGCTAACCAGAGAAATAAAAACGAAAAGGAATAAAGAAAGCATGCATTCTAGAGTGAATGAATGGACCTTTGGACACCATAAAGAGAATATATATGCACATATTGGTGTTCTTACAAAAGAAGAAACATAGAAGATAGAAACATACAGAAGACAGAAACATAGACTCAAAAACTTTTTTAAATGGCTATTAACTTCCCAAATCTTGGGATATAGGCATCCAGATTAATGGAACTTAAAGAATTTCAAGCAACATCAGCCAAAGGAATGCTCAGATGCACATTGTAACCAAATTGTCAAAAGTCACAGAGAACTTTGAAAGCACCAAGATATAAGCAACTTGTCACATGAGAGGAGAACTTTATAAGGTTCTTAACAGATTTCTCAGCCACAAATTTGCAAGCCAGGAGGGAACAAAATGACATAATCAAAATGGTTAGAAAAATGCCAATGAAAAATGCCATACTTGGCAAAACTGTCTTTCAGGAAAGAAGACAAAATTAGCCTGAGACAAACAAATGCTAAGAGAGTTCGTTACCACTAAAGTTGCCTTAAAGAAATGCTAAAGGAAGTTCAAGTTGAAACAATCCTCTAATAAAAATATAAAACTCTATGGCAAAGGTAAATATGTAATCAAATGAAAAAATACATGGTTCTCTAATGGTGGCAAATAAATCAATTTTAATTATATTATTAAAGTTAAAAGACCAAAGTATTAAAAAAAAAATGTTACTTGCAACAAGTTGTCAAGGGGTACACAATTGTAAAAGATGTCAAGTGTGACCTCCATAGCATAAAATGTGTCTGGAGAGAAATATAATTAAAGAGTTTTTGTATATAATTAAAGTTATTATCAGCTTAAAATAGACTATTTTCTGATTTTTGTGAAAACCTCATTATAACAGCAAAAATATCATTAGTCGACAGAAGATAAAGAGAAAGATATCAAAGTATTCTGCTACAAAAGAATTTAAAAATCACAAAGGAAAACAGCAAAGAATGAAAGGAACTACACAGAAGTCAGAATATAATGAACAAATGACAACAGAAAGCCATTATCCATCAGTAATTATTTTAAGTATAAATGGATTAAAATATTCTATCAAAAGACATAGAGTGGTTTGGAAAATTGGAATTGGAAAAAAAAAGCAATATACAAAGTCTTAACAGTTTCTATATTGCTGAAAATTCACCCTGATATTTTCCCTATTACTTAAAATTCCAAATCCATATTTTCCTCTGAGACTCAGCAAATTTGGCTGTGAGGCACTATAACAAATAAACTGTTACAGTAACAAAACTATGTACTTCCAAGGTACAATGACACAAGGCAAATATTCTTATTCCAAAAGGAAGGAATCTAAAGTCCATCATGGAAAACATTAAATCCTCTGGCTCCATATTTGGCATGCGGAATCTAAAAATGTCTAACTCACACAAAGAGTGGAAAGGTTGTTGCCAAAGGCTGTGGTTTAGGACAAATGGAAAAATGTTGGTCAAGGGGTATGAATTTTCAGTTATGAAGTACATGTGGTCTGGAATAGCATGGTAGTTATTATTAAAACTACTTCTATTATGTACTTTAAATTTGCTGAAAAGGCACTTTTAGCACACACTCAAAAAATAGTAAATATGAGAATTTCTGGGTGTATTAATTAGCTTAAATGTGGTAATAATTTTTAATGTATACATATAGTAGAATATTATTTTTGTAGACCTTAAATATATATGATTTTTATGTTAATTATAAGCCAATAAAATCATTAAAATTAAAGAAAATGTTCTAGTCTGTGCATAAAAAATAAATAAAGACACATCAATCAAATGCAAAATTTGAACCATGTTTTAATACTATTTCACACGAACCAGTTATACCGGCATTTTAAAGATGATTTGGGAGAGTTAAATGTTAAATAATAGATATTATTAATTAATCCTTGAAAAATGTTGGTTAGTATGACACTGATATTATGGTTGTGATATTTAAAGTTCGTACCTGTTATAAATATATATTGACATATTTACATGTTAACTATGATGACATCTTTGACATGTTTAGTTAATTACAAGCAAATAGATGGGAGGATGGGAGATGGGTAGATACCCAATAGCATCTCAAGTAAGAATATTTAGAAAGTCATCCAAAGCAAGAAAGGTAGACTGTTAGTAATCATTTAAGTGTGAAATACATATGAAAATTCATTATTTTATTTTCAAATTTTATAAGCATCAATATACAAAGTTTTCAAAATTTCTTTGCTTTTGTTTTCAGTGCTGGGGATCTAACCCAGGGCCTTGCTCATGCTAAGCAAACACTCCACCACTGAGCTATATCCCCAGGCTGTCTAAGGGTTTTAAAAATATTTTTCAGTGTTTGTATAAGCAGTTAAAGGGAAATAATTCAGAAAAACTCTCTTGGGAGATTGGAATTTTAAAATTACTGCTGATTCAAAGAAAAAAATTAAACCATAAACTATATTGGAAATGGTAAAAATGAGAATTTTATTTACTAAAATAGGCATGGGACAGACTATTCTCTGGTATTGATTCTTCCATTCATGAAATGATTTAGTTGGTCACAGAAGCTACAGAATACTTTCTCCAACTTATTTTCTAATTAAATTTGAGCGTGTAACAATGGGATTTTGAGATATTATTGGTGTAATATTCAGGCATCATCTGAGACAGTCACTGATACTGTGAACTGGATCTGAGAATGTGTTGTCTACATTCTAACTGTGGAGATGAAGACAATACTGCTGAAATTTCAGAATAGGAAAATGAAAGAAACTTAGGCTCATGAACCATGATATAAAGAATACCACTCAATGGTGACTTACCTGGACTGTTATATTGAAGAGAAATGCATTATTATCCTGTTTTATCCATTGCATTTTATGATTTGTTTGTAAGAGTAGCTTAACATGCCCCCTTATTAGCATATAGTCAATATACTCCTATGGTTTTATAGGTATAAATTTATTTATTAAAAATAAAGTAAACATGGAAATAAGTAAACAATAAAAGAAATTAGAAATGTGGCATATATACACAATGGAATATTACTGGGCAATAAAAGAAAATAAAATCATGGCATTTGCAGGTAAATGGATGGAGTTAGAGAAGATAATGCTAAGTGAAGTTAGCCAATCCCAAAAAACCAAATTCCGGATGTTTTCTTTGATATAAGGAGGCTGATTCATAGTGGGATAGGGAGAGGGAGCATGGGAGGAATAGATGAACTCAGATAGGGCAGAGGGGTTGGAGGGGAAGGGAGGGGGCATGGGGTAATTAATGATGGTGGAATGTGATGACCATTATTATCCAAAGTACAGATATGAAGACATGAATTGGTGTGAAAATACTATATATACAACCAGAGATATGAAAAATTGTGCTCTATGTGTGTAATAAGAATTGTAATGTATTCTGCTGTCATATATAAATAAAAAAAAGAAATTAGAAATACAACACAACCTATTAATAGACTAGCTAGAAGAAGATAAAGAAAAAACTAATGAACAGAAAGAGAAGCCATAGAAATGGTAATCAAATACAAAAGTTGACTTTTTAAAAAGTAGACAAACTTACCACAAATCAAAGTAATGTGGAGTCACCAGAGCTCCTATCAGGAGAGTTACGTGAAAAAAAAAATTTAAAGAATAAAACAAGTATGTGTTGAGAAAAATTGAGATGAGATAATGGATGCAGTAAGATGCAAATTAAACTCAACTCAAATTGGAGTTTTTCCTAGGAGGAGTGATATCCTTTCTTTTTGAAGCCCCCCACAGAGCTTCAAATTCAGTGTTTCTGCTTAAGAATATCTATTTCAGTAAGCGGTTTTGTGGTGCTAGGGAATGAAGTGAGGCTAGCACGCTACCACATACCTGGCCTCTCAGTCAGTTGTTCTGAAGAGCAATATAATACCCTCCTAAAGGCGTGTTACAACTGGAATAGCTCTGAGAATGGCTGTATTGAACACACACATGAATTCCTCTGATCATAAGATGTAGAGTCAGTACTTACAGAATTAAAAACATGCAAGTTTATAGACTGGGTATCATGGATAATTCACGGCAAGGCCAGATCAAATTAAATACCAGTGTTTTTGATTACCTTTTCCTGCATGGCCATTAATAATAAGATTAGCATTTGTTGAAGGTTATTTTCTGACATTGAAGCCATTCTTTGTCATACATTTACTTTGAAACTCTTGCTCCTTTTGCTTCATGCTCATAATGTATAATGTGCTTAGAAGAGAGTATTTAAAACATAGTGATCTCTCAAAAAAAAATTCTAAAAAATAAAATCTGCTTTTACTATATTCTCTTCTGTCATAGTAGACACTGTCAGACAACAGAAACCTTGCCTTGTCCTACTAGCTTGAAGACAACAGAGTACTATTCCATTATCATTAGAAAGGAGATATAAGTCAAGTTTTGTACTGCAGAGGTCTTGGTAGGCAATTTCTCAGGATATGGAGAAATATCAGGAATATTTTGATACAGAAAGTGTACTCCTAGTTACCCTCTGAAATTCTATCTTTAGTTTGAGTTTGAATGTGTTGTAGGAAGAATTAGCCTAGCCAGAAGAAGGCCATAATGAGAACATCAACTACTTGACGATGAAGCCATAAAGCTTGTGTCAGCATTTTATGAAATTATAAGATTAATCTTCTATGAAGAAATGACAGTATAGGTAGATAGAGGAGAGACAACAGAGCCCCTTTTGACTTTAGCAAAGCTTTACATTCTTTACTTCATTATGCCATTATCAATTCAATGAGAAAATTATGGCCCAGACTACCTAATTGCTAGTTGGAGGGTCATTCAGAATAAATTTCCTTCATAAGAGTAATGTTACCCAGAGGGGACATAGCAAGCAGTGTTCTGTCAGGGTGAATACTGGGACCAATTTTTTTAAAAGTTCATCAGTGTCCTCGGTAATAGTATAAAAGTGCTCTAGGTTAGTAGAGATATTTAGCAACATTCAGGTTAGGACAAAAATTCAAAATGATGGCAATGAACACAATGGACTTTAATAAGTATGAGGCAAGGGTTCTTTTTAAAAAGGGAAAGTTGTATCCATCTCAAGTAAGGAATCAATAGTTATGGGTAACAGAAAGTATTCCTAACCATAGTAAAGCATGAATTAACAAGTTGTGCAGAGGTGAATATCAGCACAGTGCCCACAAACTGGGCTGTAAGCTGTGCATGCAAGGAGAATGCAGACTCTAGTGTGTCCTTAAAATATACGGCAAATGTGAAACACGGAGGGGACTATAAAAATAAAATAGTCCTAAAGGACGTTTCTCTATAAGAAGAAGTATATTTCACATGCATACAACATAGTCAACTCTAAATATTATTTAGGGTCTACTAGTCATCTGAGTCCCTCAGGTTAGCCTCAAGTTGTTCTCCTATAGTATTAAGGTGTATCGTATAACTAGATCTATTCTTTTGGTTTGACAAAAATAATAATTTAAAACAGCATCAACTTTCCTATGAATTCAGATGGGTTGATCTGCTGCACTAAGACGGAAAAACTAGGAGAGATGTTCCCCTGAGATATTTGCTGAAATGCTTTGCTGACATCCACATAGAACAAAAATAATTAAAAACAACAGAATTCTACAGATATTTTAATTTTAGTTAGAAATATTAGAAAGTTAACTTCAAAAAGATTTTTGTGACAAGAGGTGGGAAAAATAATGCACTTTTTGTTGTAAAGTCTTTTTTAATTTTTTTGTAAAGTATTTGTTGCCCCAAATCTCTGGGCAGTTTGAAAAAATTCTCTCCAATTTCAGAAATAATATCTCATGTTTATTTTATTTGACCCAACATGTTTTTCAGAATTGTGTAAATAATACTTTGTTCATATGAATGTAGGATCATGGTGTTGGAACAGGGGAAATTAAGATTATCCTTGCTTTCAAGAACACACTCACAATGAAAATACTGTTTAATAGTAGCATCCAAATAAGTCATTTTCAAATTTATAACAATAAGAGGAAAATATTTGGTCTTGAAATATACAGAAAAATTATGGGAAGAATTCAGAAAAGAATGGATTAAAGAAAACCAAAAGAAGAGAACTGGTGTTAATCCCAGAGTTACAATAACTATTCTGAAGAAAATAAAGATGCCACGGAACAATGAAAGACTTCACAAAGAAGACTGACTCAAACCATGAAAGACTTTGAGTGACAATAAAGCGGTTTGAATTCAATTCTGTAAGTAATGTGAAAATATTGAAAGCTCTTGACCTTGAAATGATAAAAGACAAGTTTTAAGAAGATCAATGTATCTGTGATGAGAAGGCAAGAGCACCAGAAGAGAAAAGAGAAGGTAGGTCATTGCCTTGCTAGAGGCAGGAGGCAGGTGCATCATGGGGAAGAAGGGCAGGGTGGGGAAGATAAAAGTACAAGGAGTGTTTCTAGAAAAAATCTAAAGAGAATATGAAGAGCAGCCTGTGAAGTCCAGAGCACCAAGGTTTCTATGAGTAATAGGAGCAATACCAAAACCATTATCAGAAAAAAAAAAAAAAGGGCAAATGGGAAACTGGTTTTAGGAAGAACACTCAAGGTCTCTAAGCAAAGCTAATTTGAAATGTCAGAAAATTCTTCAAATGAAAATGTCTCCTATCAGATCTTTCATTTTTCCTTTCCCGTAATTGAAGATTTCACCAGTGTTACATCCTTGCTGCTCACATTCTTTATTCTTTGTCTGCAAAATTCATCCAATCTTAAGGCTTCAATACCATATTTATGTTAGTGCTTCCAGAGATTCATCCCTATCCCCCAACTCTCTCTCCTAAGCTCCAGACTAATTGTGCTAACTACTAGTGAATACTCCCAGCTGGATAACCAAAATCGAGACATTCAAAATTGAATTTTATCTTTTCATCCAATCACTACCTATGGTGTCCAAACTGAACATCTAAGTCATTCTTGACATTTTCCATTTCTTAGCAAAAATTCTGTGTCTTTGAAATTTCTTTGAAATTTCTGAAAATTCTCCTTAGATTTCAAGATCTTGTAGATATCATTAAAATGGTCTCTTAAAATTATATTCTAACTTCCACATATCCGCTTACCTAATTACTATCCATATAATTTTTCCTGAAATTTTGAAGTAGGTATAATTTTTAAAAAATCTACGTTTGTTCTGTTTTTTTTTCTTTATAATGCCACCCTATCACGCCGATTTATTACTTTCTCAAAACCTAAAGAGCCCTAAATCATGACTCAAATTTTTAAAATTTACTCCAGGTTATTTTGTCATATACTTGTAGCAACAACTCAGAGGACTGTCCACATTGGATTCTTCAGTGACCATCAAAGACACCCCAGGCACTTCAATGCTCACATGCTATATTGAGGGTGCTGAAACAATAAAGGTTTCCCTTTATTCTTATTCACCTCTTTAATTCTTACTTAATCCTCAGTACCTGGGTTAAACTTCACTTTTCCTTCTAATACTGTCTTAGTCTGTTATGGTTTAGATATGCAGTGTCCCCCAAAAGCTTATCTGTGAGACAATGCAGGAGAGCTTAAAGGTGAAAACAATGGGTTATGAGAGCCTTGGCATAATCAGTACATTAATCCACTCGAATGAATTAACTGGATGGTAACTGTGGGCACATAGGGTGTGGCTGGAGGAAATGGTTACTGGAGGTGTGCCTTTGCTGTATAAAAGTGTCCCTGGAAAACACAGCTTCTCTTCTTCCTTGTAGCCCTATCCTGAGCTACATTCCTCTGCCATGCCCTTTGGCTATGATGTTCTGCCTCACCTCAGAGTCACAGCAATGGAGTCTTCCAGCCATGGACTGAACTTTTGAAACTCTGAGCTCCAAATAAATGTTTCCTCCTCTACTTGTTCGTTGTTTAGTCATAACAGTCAAAAAGCTGACTGAAACTGAGTTGTCACATTAAAATTTGTATTCCTTTGTAGTGATAATTTTTGACATTCATAATATTGCATCATGGCTGTTTATGGAGATGTGTGATTTTATCACTGAAATTCTTGGGCTGGGGCACTAGGTTTTATTCATCTTGAAAGCCCTAGCACCTGTCACAGTGCCAAACATGCATGAAGATTTATGAATTAAAGATTTCTGAATAGTGCTAAACTCCTTTGAATCTCAGAGCAAGGATCAGCAATGAAGGCATTAGCTGAGGTCATTAGAAAACATGCAGTTTTCAAGTTTCTTACTAAGAAAAGGTAAATCTATACATAAAGATGACATGGAGGATGTTGGAAGAAAAAATAGAGACCTTGATGAAGATTACAGAAGAGAGGCAGTTAGCAAAGTAAAAAGAGTGGCAAGAAAGAAAATGGCATTGGATGTAGCCCATTAGAGAGAGGTCTCAGAAACTAAGCTTAGAATCTTGTTTCTGTTTTGCCAGGTCCTATAGCCCTGGTCATCCTGCTTTAAAGGATAATTTTCTCCTCTCTTTCAAATGAAGATATGTAAATGGTAATCAGATGTTTCAGAATTATCATCCTTTTCATTATTTCCTTAATGCAATCTTTGGCTATTGTAAATAACGTAACTTTACTTTCCATTTGCTTATTTGCTTACTAAATTGGCTGTTAACAAGTGTAAGGTGATGTAGCACTGCATTTCTTCCACATTTGCTTTCCAGGGCTTTATAAACATACTGTTTGCTAATAACTTGATTTTTCATCTAGTGGAAAATATCTCTGACTCTTTAAAATCTGGTTCAGAAGACATGTTACTTTCTGAGTTTAAAACTTTACTTTCTGCTTATACTATGTACATATTAGTATATGCAGCAAACAAAACACAGATTGAAGAAAATTCCCCCAAAATTTATCTACAATTGACCTCTCTCCATATGCTCAAGTTGTTAGAGGTCTTAGTTGGCATCAAAAGTTCTAATTTAAGTTGATCTGTACGAATATCAGAAATGATATCTTCAGATAAACCTAGTGTATTGTCTTCCATTGGCACGGACATATATCCTGTCATTCTGCATAAAGTCTTCTTTAGAATCTTGTAGACATGATCCTATACTCATCATTTATCAGAGGAGGAAAGATTTATTTTGGCTCATGTTTTTAGAATTTCAGTCGGTGGTTTGTGGGCTCCAAGCCAAAACCATCATGTCAAAATGGCAATGTCAGAGAAAATCTACTCAGCTCATAGCAATCTGGTCATTGACTGAGGCAGGAGGATCAAAGTTGGTTGAAATCTATTAGCCAATCTTTTAATGAATTACTTCTTGAAAAATTATAGCTCCTACTCAGTATCATCTCTTTAAAAAACCCCTCCTCTTCAAACATTAGTGAGAAGTTGTAGACTACTATTTGTACCATACTCTTCTGATTTTCCTTTTATCCCCCTTGCTCTTTCTGCTTGTAATAACCTTCCACCTTAATTTAACTATTCATCTTTAAAGCTGTGTTGTTAGCCTACTGATATATCTCTGAGAAAGAGGAAAAGGTAAAAGAACAAGTATGAGCAATTGAATGAAAACTGAAGTAATGATATCATACATAATCCAATACGAAAACATTTTGTAGTAAAGAATTTCATATTTTTATACACATAGTATTGACTATGTCTTCATTTACTTCTTACAGACTCCAACACAACTTTAGTATTCAGTGAACAAGTTGTTCTTACACTGATACCCATGATATTGAGTACCACATTTTACATCACTACATGGAAAAACCACCCTATCGACCCAAAAGAACTTAAAATTCAGCAATTACAAAATAATAATATTAGTTATTTTCTTTTTAATGTCAATTTTTTATATCTTTCATTGAATATAATTCATACAATTTCTAGATATCTTAGTGATATTGTCAATTTATTTAAATTCACCCATGTTTAAATTTTAATCATACCAAATCATGTCAATATTTTTCAATTTTTTACTTTTATTTTTTAAACTGTGATAAAGAGTACAGTGGTGAGATGGTTTTATAGCAGTTCATTTTGGCCTTTTGTCATTCCATTTCTATCTCCCTCATTAAAGGGAACTGTTACTAAAAGCTTACCTTCTGGATGATTTCCTTCCAGAGTATTTCTAATGCATTTACACATTCACCCACATATATATATACACAGTCTTAGTTTACTAAATAGGATCCTTTTATAGATATATTTCTATGGACTGTTTTTCTCACCAAACAGTAAATCTTGGAGATATTCCATGGCAGTATGAATACATACGTCACCTTCTTTGTAACATCTACCTAGTATTACCATAATTTCTATGTTCCATAAATTATTTAACTCCACCCTTATTAATGAACATTTAGTCACAGCCATTTTTTGCTGCTTACAACAGTGACAAAATGGATATTCTTGCATATAATTTTGTACCCATGTGTGAATGTTCCTCTAGCATAGAGTCTAAACATGAAGTTGCTTGGTCAAAGTTATGAATGTTTTACATTCTTACAAAATCCAGAAAATTGCCTCTCAAGTATACTTTTGCCAAAATACATTTCCTCCCAATATTGGCATACGAGTTTCCTTACAAATATGTCAAAGTAGAAATTTTTCCATCTTTCAAACAAATTTTCCCAGTCTATGAACAAAAAGAAATGTTACTTTATTTTACAATTCAGTAATTTTTTGCATGGCTTAATTTTTCACAAAGTTTATAGACCATTGTATTTTTCTATATATTTATAAGCAAACAACCTAATATAAAAATTTTGGGGTAAATATTTTTATAATTTATACATAGCATATTTCATGGAGTATTTAGATCAATTTGAAAATTAGTATTTCTATCTATGGATACAGTGTTTTTCTGTTTGATGTTTCCTATGGTATGTTTAAATAAGGTTTTATAATTTTCTTTGTAAAGATCATGCACCATTTTCTGTAGCTGCAGTAATGGCATTTTAAGATTGACATAAACTATTTGTTCTTTTATAGAAATGAAAACTGGACTGTATTAATCCTCAATAATGTTTCTGTTAAGTAAGAGCCTGGCAGATAATAGTTCCACCCTCCCCATTCCAGGAACAAAATTAATACAGGGTATGGGTGCTTACAAAATAGTAGAATTGGCCTGAGGAGCAACTGGAGACTGAGCTTCTAGGAGGGACATCCAAAATAATATCTGAGAAATGACCCATAGTACCATCTACACCCAGTTGTGCTACGGCCCTGGGATATGTTGCCAAGAGCAGAAGGAAAACACCTGGAGATAGGATATGAGATATAGTTTATTGAGAAATGCTTATGATAGGGAAATCCAGTGGTGACAGGCTCTACAGGTGCTTTGCCAAAGGCCAGGAGCAATGAGCTTTATCTCTGCTGCACACATTGGTCTGGCACCTCATTAGAAAGTGGCACCTCCTAATTCTCCATGCTTTGTCCAGGGGCAGTCACCTGGATGAACGCTTCCTTCTCCCTATTGCTCTGATACATGCTAGTTACCACAAAAAAAAAAAAAATGGTTAAGTAGATTAGGTTACAGAAGCAGCAGCATCTTAGCTTGCTTTGTCCTGCTGTAGGACCAGCATTCCAAGAAATAGCTATCCTGGAGCGCATGAAAGAAAGTGGCTTTGTATAGATAACAGTAATTGGCCTTAACTCCAGCATACATGTGAGAGAGCCAGTGTCCTTCAAGATAATCCAAACCTGGGCATTCTGACCCAGACCCACTTTCATTGTTCCCTTTACTTGGGTGGGGTTTGGAAACAGAAGGGAACTTTCAGGGGCATGGTGTTTTACTGCCTCCTTTTTCTTAAACTATGACAAACCTGCTGAGAGAAAATACCTGTGCCAGAAATTTCAGGCTAGATTATCAAAAAGTCACTAAGCAATGGCTCAAGAGTATACTTCCACCACACCCAGGCACCAGGAGGCCCCTCCTCAGCTGTTGACTCCAGGCTTTCACTCCTCAGCCTCCTGGTAGAGTCTCTGCATAGGTTAATTACTAACAGCCACAAATCAGAGAGGAGCCCACCACTGGGACCGTTACGGCTAAGCCAGAGAAGCAAATGCTTCTCCAGCTCTCATTGCCAGCAACAGTGGAAGCACACCCTTGGACTCAGTTCAGTTAGAAACTTCTATGAGTGTCAGCTGAAGAGCTAGAGCACATGTGGGGCACGAGCAGAAAGGGAGTTTGGCAAAGGGAATTCCAGGAATTACAGCTTCTAGAATTTAATAAGTCATGCTATAAAGGTTTGGGATCATGTTTAGAAACCACAATTTAAACATTATATTTAGTTCTCATGATGTATACATTTGGCAGACTTCTATGTTGAAGAACACACCATCCACAAATAAGCACACTTTGTTCCAGCAGCCTTGTTCTCTTTATCACGCCTTTATCTTGTTCATAAACTACATCCCCCAATAAATCCTGATCATAATTGAAACCACTTTAATGTTTAAAAAAAGCCTGTTTGATATAGGCTTCTGGTAAATTCTCTCCATAGAGTTATGAATGTTGCCTTCTATTCCACATTTACTATAACACTGGTTTTTCTTTGTTTAGAAAATAAGAATGCATGTTGAATCTTACCTAATAATTTTCTGTACAGTTGAGATTACTACATATTTTTTCTTCTTAAGTTATTTAATGCAGTGATTTTTCACTAATATATTTTTTTTTAGGTAAGCCCCCTGTATACTCCTGTCTATTCCCATTTTTATGATGCTTCCTATCTTCCCCTTCCATGCCACGCTTGCTGCCCTGCATTAGGTCATATTCTCCTTATCTTTCACCTGTTCTCCTGAAGCAAACTCCTAATTGGCTTTCCTATCATAAATGTTTGGCTTCCATAATGTATTCTTCACACTAAAACTGAATTCTCTTCCCCCCTGTATAATCTCATTCTAGCTCTCAAAACCCGTTAGTGACTCAACATGACCTGGGATAAAAGATTAAAATTGAGCAATTAATTATCTTCCAAACTATAATTATATCAAAACTCTTTTTCATCATTACCACCACAGAAATTTACTGTGTCACTTTGTCAGAACAAGCTACTAGAGAGTCCACAAAACGTTCCAAACATGTTTATGTCTCTGAGTTTTTCACCAAGATCAGCATTTCCCAAAATGTGTTCTAGGCAACACTGGTCCCAGGAAATACTTTTGGGAATAATAGTTTCATGATCAAATAAATTATGAAAATGCTGCTTTCTCTATGCTGATCATAAACATTCATATTGCATATCATAATAAGAAATACTGTACAAAATCGCATAATAAAAACAATAAAAACACTCTTTTAGTTCAGCACTCTCTAGAAATATTTATACACAAAATCATTTCTTTTAACTGGATTTGTTGAAACTAAGTTTCCATGGGATATATTTTGTAAAGAAAAATAAGAAGCTTTCTCTGTTTCCTAAGCCTACAATATGTCCTATTTCTTCCTCTTCCATCAAATAGTACTTATCTTTCAAAATCTCTAAAAGATTTTAGATAAAGCCTTCTGGATAACAACCACCTCAACTTGGAACTCATTTTCTATGTCCTCATAGCACATCTTTGTACTCCTTTTAAACTGCAAACTTCATCTTTCTCCCAAATATGTGTCAGTTCTTTAAGGGTAGTGTTGGTGCTTCATTTCAGAAAAATACTTGGCACATAATAAGTGCTCAATAAATGTGTATATTTCTACCCATTTGAGTCCTCTTCTATCTTACATCTTGGAACATTTTTGCTTGTATCTAAAATTAGATCATGTTAAAGATACAGAATACATATTAACAAAGACCTGAACCACGAAGGATGGACTATATTGGAGAATATTAAGTAAAATGCAAAATGCAAACTATAACTTCAGTTGCATAGTCTTCACTTCTTTAGGAGATTAGAGAAGGGAGATTTTACTCCAAAGTATAAAGCTCTGACCCGAAGGCCTGGCCCAAGGTGAACACATTCTCGGTGCCATGAAAGTAGCCCAGACACATGCTGCTCCTTAACACTCAAATCCTTTATGGCCTTCACTAGCACCCACTTGGCTTCACCCAAGCATTCTGGCCGGCACATACCCTTCCCATGGCTCTAGCTTCCTACTGGCTATTCAACAAGTTAACTAAAATACAATTTAGCAAGACAGTTAAGCATTTTGGAAAACAAATGGAGATATAAGAACCTTACTTGCTCAAGAAAACCAGGGTAAGCAGAATTTAATTTCATCTGTGGATATAGAAAAAAAAAATGTATTTTAAAGAAAGTCCAGAAACAAGGGGAAATCTTTCTTAGACTTTGATGTTCTTGAAGAGAGACTGGAGACAAATTAACAAAAACAAAATGTATTGATAATAATAAAAGGATGTACCACAGATGGCTTAGCCATGTTCTGATCCAGAAAGTGATGCACTGGGAGGTGTGGTGGAGAGTTGAGAAGTGGGTATGACAATTTGTGTTTCAGGTAGTGTTGCTCCCAGGACCTGTGATTTTTCAGGAGATTGAATGCTAAACCACACTTGAAAGAGAATCAATACAAAGTCTGGAAAGGAAAATGCCATAAGCTGGCATATCTCAATAAGTTAAAAATCTAAAGAGAGAAAACACTAGAGGTTGTTGCAAATTGTTCAACAAGTCCTGGCCCACATAACACCTTCAAGGTATTTACTCTCTTCCTCTTGTCCCCAACTCATGACTGCAATCTTCTAATCCTGTATTCTGTCTTCTCCACACCCTTCCCTGCATCATCCTCAGTAACTCTGGTCTCTGGATGAGGTAGATCAGAGATAATATACCTCCCAAGAAGACAGAATGTGGGTTACTCTCATTACAGAATGTGGGTTACTCTGTCTTTATCACTCATTCATTCATTCATCATTCCAACAGATATTTGATGATATTTTTACTGTATATCCGGCTCTGTGACATGAAAGAAGCAACATCTAAACTGAGCCATCTAGGAGAATGAGGAATGGAGAGCCAAGTGGAGAGTCTTAAAGAATGTTCCAGACAAAGGAAGTCTCATGTGAAAAGGCCTGGCCATGAGACAAAACAGAGCATGTGTCAGGTTGACAACAGAACAGAGATCAGTGGCCAAATGACACTGGGCTTTGTGAGCTATCATAAAGCATGAAGATTTGATCCTAAAAGCAGAAGGAAGGATTTCTGCTGCAGTCCGGCTGGGTAAAATAACCGGGAGGTGACAAGCAACTTGAAGGTTGAATCGGGAACTGCTTTATTGTGGAACAGCAGAGGTATATATACACCTAACTGACTACACACAGCTTGACTCAATTAGCATCATCCAATCACAGCATTGCTCTCCTACAGATACAGATGTTGAGGGCCACAGCCGAGTCGGGATGACGCACGGCATTTTTGCCAGAAGTAGTGGTTGAGAGGTGACGCCAGCGAGTTCTCGAGGAGTTCCCATTGAGTTCCAGTTGAGCTCTCCCAGGGATTCCCGGAGAGTTCCCATTGGTTGGGGAAGTGCCGGAGGAGGCATATTTTCGGTTGCTGGCTCCTGGACCAGCCGCGTGGCGTTGGGCAGATTTCCTGGGAGCGTGTGTGGAGTGTGCTGGTAGAGTTCAGAAATAAAGTTTGTTCCTGCTTCAGTGGCTCGTGATTTGTGTGCAGCCAGACTGCGGCATACAGCAATCAGCCAATAAGGAGTCCCCACCATCTTAATGGCTCGGTGGTGTTGCCTCACAAACCACTCCTCCTGGCATACTGCCAGGCGCCATCTTGACTTGGTCGTGGCCTCCAACACATTTCAAGAGCTGAAGTACTAGTTTCTTCCATCATCTACTACATGTTTTTAATATAAAAAAGCATGTTAACTTGTTTTAGAATTTCCCAGATAGGAACTAGGATCCATCCCATCGGATAGAGATTTAATTTACCGAGACTACAGCCTCCAAATTTTTTTCCTTATTTTGTTATTGCAGATAAAAAAAATAAAGATATTTCAAGGAATATAGAATAAATGCAATGTTTACTTTTGAGCATCTCATGTATTTCTAAAGTAATTTTGTTAATTTACAAGCACAGAAATGTATTAGGCCTAATTGGTTTGTTCATAAAATGTTCATGTATTTTATATTAAATTTTAAAGTATACTTTTCAAAGACAATTACAAATTTACTAGAAGAAACTCCTGAAAGTGGGGCAGATACAAGCTGCTAAACTGTAAGAAATATATTCTAATCTCTGCCAGTTTATAATAAGTAGGGAAAATTGTGAAGATAGAAGAAATCATCAATATTATATTATGACAAAGAAAGCTATTGTATATTTTTGAATGAGTGTATTTCAGTACAATGTCAACCACAGACAGAAAAAAAATCCTTTTTAGTAAAAGAACTTAGAAACAAAGGAAATAAAAATATCAATTTAATATTTTTGCCATGTCAGAATTTGCCTGGTTATTATCCATCTCTGAACCATCCACCATACTCAGCAATTTTTACTTCATCTGATGCTTTATTTTGACAACTGAATAAATCCCTATTGCAGGAAAAATAAAAATTTTCAGGACAGAAATCTGAGTTCTAAAGCCATATGAACTACAGCTGGTCATTTCATTTATCTGGGGATACAACATCATTAAAAGGTTCTTTCCAGTTCTGTGATATAATGTGGAGTGTGCCCAGAAACAGGTTTGACCCCCCAAGACTACATGTGCAAGTGTGGGAAAGGTAGGATTGGGAAGAAATTACCGGATGATGTAGATCAGAGATAAAATACCTCCCAAGATACAGGAATACACACTTGCTTGTAGAGAATGAGGGTGGATAGAAGAGTTGTGGATGAGCTTTTTAAAATGGTAGTAATAAGAATAGAGCAAAAGTTCTTTTCTACTTAGGAACCATACCAGCATTTTATTTGTTATCTGCCCACCTAAGAATTAGGGGAGCACTGAATACAGTGGCGAGTCACCTTGGATTTAAGATTTTAGAGTTTACAATAATATGACATGAGGCTAATAATGCCCAAGTAAAGAGACTCACCCATTTCAATAAGAAAAGTGAGCAGTATAAAAATTGGAATTGATATCTTCATCATCTATCAATTCTAAATCAATGTTGATTTAGTTTTTAAATATTTTTAAAAATACTATTACTCTTCAACATGCATGAATAATGCAATTTAAAACACTGTCACGTGTTTTGGTGCAATGGTGGCTGTTTCCACAGGTAACATGAACTAAATAAAGCTGGACAAACACAAGAGTCTTCTGTGTTGGAATGTCTCTCCAACAGCAATGAAGAGTCCCAGGACTGGACATCATTACAATTTCCACTTTGTGCTTATTAGAGTACCTCTCTAGGAAAGGAGTATTTTTATTCAATGACTACAAAAAGAAAAAGTATTTGAGACAGAGTAAAGCAGAGATGGAATGGAACATATTCTTGCCAACCTGATGTAGAAAGGGTCCTTGAATTCTAAAGAATGTAATCTTGCCCCCAAAGTGGTCTGGCCTTTGTTTTCTAGATCAAAGCAGCAATTTCTAAAATGTCACACCTAATACAAGTATCTTTGTTTGCCTGGGGACCACTCCAGAAAGACCAACCATGTGATTTAGGATAAGGGCTTTAGGTAACACCTAAAATGTCTGGTCAACCAAGCAATCTTGCTCTTGTGATGAATCCCCCATAAAACTCTAAACACTAGGATTTGAGTGAATTTCCCTGCCTGGCAATAAATTGCCACACACTGATGCAAGTGGAGTAATGTGTTCTAACTCCGTGGGGAGAGGACAATTGGAAACTCCACATCTCTTCCCTTGGCTAAATTAAATTTATCTTTTCCCAGTAGAAAAATATAACCTTAATGGCTTTCAGTGTGGTTTTTAAGTCTTTGTAGCAAATGATCAGGAGAGTCCTCTAAACTTGTAAGTGATGTCAGAAGTCAAGGTGGTCTTGTTTGGATTGCGTTATGGTTTAGATATGAAGTTTCTCCCAAAAGCTCACGTGTGAGACGGTACAAGAATGTTCAGAGATGAAATGATTAGATTGTGGAAGTTATAACCCTAGAATTAGTGGATTAATCTTCCCCTATGGGTAGTAACTATAGGCCGGTTGGCTATGGCGGGAAGAAGTAGGCTACCGGGTGTCATGACTTTGGGGTTTATATTTTGTGTCTGGTGAGCAGAGCTCTCCCTGCCTCCTGATTGTCATGCACTGAACTGTTCTCCCCTGCCATGCCCTCTGCCATGATGATCTGCCTCACCTCGGCTCAGAGCTGTGGAGTCAGCTGTCCCTGGACTCTGAAACCGTGAGCCAAAATAAACTCTTCATTCTCCAAGCTGTTCTCATCAGGACTTCTGGTCACAGAGATGAAAAGCTGACTAAAACAGATTGTTTCCTCTAACTTATAAGAAAACTCCTGGCAATCCTTGTGGCAAATGACACGTCTTCCTTTCATTTTAAGCATCTTTATTAAGATAGAATTCAAATGCTCTAAAATTCTTGCATTTAAAATATGCAATGCAATGTATATTTTAAATTATGTGACTGTCACCACAATGTAAGCTTAGAACATTTTCATCAGCCCTTTCATTTCATAGAGTTCATGTGCCTAACACATGCCAGACTCTTGATGTACTCCCAGACCAATGCCACCAACAAACAAAGCAAAAACAAAAACAACATATATTTTAGTCAACATGCATCTCCTATCTTAGGCAATCACTAACATACTTTCTGTGTCTATGAATTTTCTTTTTCTAGACATTTCAAATAAATGGAGTCATGCAATAGATAGTCTTTAGGTACTGATTTCTTTCACTTAGCATTATGTTTGTAAGAGTCATCCAAGTAGTAGCATATAATAGTAATTCATTCCTTTTTTATTACTGAATAATGTTCCATTCATGGATATATAACATTTTGTTTATCCATTTATCAGATGACATATGTTCTAGGTTGTTTCAAATTTATCATTTACTATAAAAACTGCTTCTATTAAGCACTTACCTACAAGTTTCAGCATGTGTATATGTTTTCATTGCTCTTGGTTATATGCCTAAGAATGGAATTGCTGGGACATACTGTAACTATGTTTAATATTTTGAGGAACTTTCACAGTTATTTCCAAAGCCTTATGATTTTATATTCTTACCATCAATGTATAAGGATATGTTATCAGTAACATGTTCTGTTATTGCTGTTATTATCTGTATTTTTTATAATAACCATTGTAGAGGGTATATAGTAAATTATTGTGGCTTATGTTTCTATTATTTAAGCACCAATGAAGTTGTGCATCTTTTCCTCCTTGGTTAACTGGCCAATTTTCTCTTGTTTTACTTTTTATTTTTGGTACTAAAGATTGAACCCAGGGGTGCTTAAACATTTAGCCACATTCCCCAGGATTTTTAATTTTTTTTTTTTTTTTGGATACAGGGTCTTGCTAAATTGCTTAGGGCCTTGCTTAGTTTCTGAAGTTGGCCTAGAACTTGCAATCCCCCTGCCTCAGTCTCCTGAGCTGCTGGAATTACAGATATGAGCCACCACACCTGGCCAATTCTCTCTTTGGAAAAAAAAAATATATAAATCATTTGTTTATTTTTGTTGTCTTAATTTTTATTTAATTATTATTTTTAAATTTCCAAATAAAATTAAATATATTTATGCTATACAACATGATGATTTGATATGTATGTATTGTGGAATGATACATACTTATTGTGTATGTACCTCACATACTTATTGTAATAAGAACATTCAAAATCTATTATCTTAGCAATATTTATATAGTTTTTCATATGCCTGTTATCCCTTTGGATATCTTCTTTTGAGAAATGTTTATTCAGGTCCTTTGCTCATGTTTTAATCAAGTTGTCTTTTTGCTATTGAGTTATTTGACATCCTTACATTATTTGATTGTTAACCCCTATTGGATATATGGTTTGCAAATATGTTCTTCTATTCTGTAGTTTGTCTCTTTGTACTATAGTTTCCTTGCTATGCAGAAATTTTTTAGTTTGATGCAATCTCATTTACCTAATTTTTTGCTTTTGTTTTCTGTGCATTTGGGGTAATATTCAAAAATCTTTGCAAAGACCCATGTCAAGAAATGTTTCCACCACATTTTCTACCAGTGATTTTATAATTTCAGTTCTTACATTTACATCTGTAATCTATTTTGAGTTGAATTGGACAAGTCACTAATTTCATTCTTCTGCATGTGAATATCCAGTTTCCAAAAGACTCTTATTTATTGAAGAGACTGTCTTTTCCTCATTGAGTTCTCTTGACACATTTGTCAAAGATGAGCTGACCATAAACGTTTGGCTTTATTCCTGTTTCATTGGTCTGTACATCTGTTATTGTGCCAGTACCTTGCTGGTTTTGATAAATACATTCATAGTAGATTTTGAGATCAGGTAGTATGATGCCTCTACCTACTTTCCTTTCACTCAAGATTGCTTTAGCTATTTATATTGTGGATCCACACAAATTTTACAATTTTTTCCCATTTCTGTGAAAAATATCATTGAAATTTTGACTGGGATTACATGAAATCTGTACTTTGCTCAGGGTAGTATGGATATTTTAACAATAATAATTCTTCTAATTTGTGAATATGGGATGTTTCCACTTATTTGTGTCTTCTTCAGTTTTATTCATGTATGTCTTTTAGTGTTCATTGTACAGATCATTAATTTCCTTGTTAGATTTATTCCTATGCCCAAAATTGTGTGTGTGTGTGTGTGTATACACACACACACACACACACACACACACACACACACACACATATATATATATATATATATATATATATATATATATATATATATATATACCACCTTCATCAAATAACGGTTTGCAAATGTTTTCTCCCATTATGTAAATGTCCTTTTCCTTTTCTTAATGGTGTCTTTTGCATTATAAATGTTTTTGACATTGGCATGGCCTAACTTAGCAATTTTTTTCTATTGTTGCTAGCATATTTGCTACCATATCTAAAAATCAAAGGCCTAATCAAATGTCATGTTGGTCAATTTCTAAGTTATTTTTACAGTTTTAGTTCTTATATTTAGATATATGCTTTCCTTTGACTTAACTTGTAAGTGTAGCATGTGAGAGGGATCCAATTTCATTCTTTTGCATCTGGATATCTGATTGTCACACTACCATCAGTTAAAAGAACTCTTTGTCTTCCATTTTGTTGTCTTTTCAACTTAGTAAAAAAACAAATGGCTATAAGTATATGGGCTTATTTTTGGACTCCAGGGTTTGTTTGTTTTTTCCCATTGATCATATGTAAATATTACACTGCCTTGAATACTGTAGCTTTGCAGTGGATCTTGAAATTGGGAAGTTACCCAAGTTAATTCTTTATCAAAATTGTTTAACTATTCTGTTTCCCTTATATTTTAGGATAAGTTTAGCAATTTCTGGGGGGAAAAGAGCCAGCAAGGACTTTCATAGAGATTACATTGACTCTGCAGATCAATTTAGAGAGTATTACCATTTTAAAAATATTAAATTTTTCAAGTCATGGAAAATAGATATATCTCCAATTATATAGCCCTCTTTCATTTCATTCAACACAATCAGTATTTTTCAGTGTACAAGTATTATTTCATTTATTAAATTATTCCTACATAGTACATTATTTTGATTCTATTTTAAGTGAAATTATTTCATTTTCAGGTGGTTCATTACTAATACAGACATAAATATTATATATATATATATATATATATATATATATATATATATATATATTTTATAGGTGCAGATGCATGAGGTACATCTGGAGTGTGAGCACATAAGGAGTTTCAGCAGTTCTGGAAGCCAATGAATGGGCTAGCTTCTGGTAGCTGTGGTTGTCATAGATGACTACAGAGGCAGGATCCTCAGCTCAAACATGGGCAGAGTAACCAGAGCTCTAGGCTAGCACATAGGTGTGGTAGCTCTCTTGTTTGAGGTGCAGATTAATATATATATATACACACATATATATTAATATATATTTATTTGATATATATTTTAACTTAAAACATTGTTGAATAGTTTATTGGTTCTGATATTTTTACTCTATTTTTTAGGATTTTGTGTATCTAAAATAATGTTACCTATAATCAGAGATTGTTTATTTCTTTCTTTTTTTTCCATTCTGGAAGTCTTTTATTTATTTCTGGATGAAACCAGTTGCAATAACTAGTCATTTTTTTTTCTTTCTTTCTTTTTCTTTTCTTCTTCCTTTTTTCATTTTTTTTTTTTAATGGAGATCAAACTCAGGGCCTTGTGGATTTAACAAGCACTGTGCTATGGAGCTATATCCTCAGTCCAATAGTTAAGAGAAATACTAATATTGGACATCCTTGTTTTATACCTTATCTTAGGGGGAAGCATTCAGTTTTTAGCCATTAAACAAATATGATGTTACCTATGGAGCTTTTGTAGTTGTCCCCTATCAGGTTGAGGAAGTTTCCTTATATTCTATTTTGTTGAGTGTTTTCAACATGAAAGAGTGTTAGATTTTTTTCAAATGATTTTTGTGTGTGTTTATTAATATGATCTTTTTTTAAAAAAAAAGTTGTTGTGACATGTGATTGACACTTCTATCCATTTGGGGAGGCGCTGTAAATGGATGCAATACCTTTATTTATTTTTATATGGTGCTGAGGTTCAAACCCAGTGCCTCACACATGCTAGGCAAATACTCTACCATTGAGCTACAGCCCCAGCCCGCTCCAATATGATCTTTTTATGTTTTATTTGATTAATGTGGTATAATAGTTGGTTGATTTGGGGATATTAAATAAACTTTTTATTCCTGAAATAAATCCCCCTTGGCCATGGTGTTTAATCTATTTTTATACAAAAAGGATTTTTTTCTTTTAAAATTTTGTATCTTTTTTCATAAGAGATATTCCATTGTAAAACTCTTTTGTTGTGTTGACTTTATTTATTTTTTAGTATCTAGGTAATACTGGCCTCCTAAAATGATTTGAAATGATACTTGGGTCTGTGTTTTTATTGAAGGAAACTTATTTAAATAATAATTATCTTTCATTGTTATAAGTCTATTCATATTATATATCATATCTTACTGAACAAGTTTTGTAGGTTTTATGTCAACATTTTTTGCAAAAGTGAGGTACAGCCATTATGTGAACCTGATTTTACAAAATTTTGCTGGTATTGCCTTAAAAATCGTTTATTACTAAACTGTCTTTGGTGCAAAATTAGGGCTATGGAATACTTGTAAATATGCATTTAATGCAATGATGATGATTATGTAGCAAAATATGGTATTTGTTTTTGAGCCAGTGTCATTACTGTGTCTTTATGGGAATTTATTCATCTCACCTAAGTAGCATATAATTGGTTGTAATAGTATTTCCTCAAAAATATTTCCATTTCTATTTCACTTGGTCAATCTAGATAAAGGCTGAAATTTTATTTTCTTGTTCATCTTGTACCAGTTGTCCAATCCATCATTGAAAGTAAGTTAGTTAAATATTCCATTTTAATTACTAAATTGCCCATTTCTTGCTTCAGTTCTGTTAGTTTTTGCTTCATATTATTTTTGGACTCTAGTGTGAGGTGCCTATATATTTACATTTACCAGATCTTTTTGATGGACTGAGCCTTTTATTATTCTCAAATGTCCACCTGTTTCTCTGGTAACTTTTTTGTTGTTGTTGTTGTTAAAGTATGCTATATGAGATACACTACAGTCAATTACATATGACTACTGTTAGCATTGTTTATTTTTACATACTTTCACTTTCATATTATTTGCATCTTCAAATCTAAAATGTCTCTGCTGTTGACAGCATACAGTTGGCTCTTGCTTGTTTTTATCTGATACTCTCTGCCTTTTGATGGCTCAGTCTAACATATTTGTTATTGTTTTTATATAGTTGCATTTACATCAGACATTTTCATTTTTGCTCTTTTTTTCTATTAAAAAGTTTATTTCACAAAAAGTTGAATATGAAAATGTACATGACCTGATTTTTAAGTCAAAGTTTAAAAAGTCCTTTGGAGAGGCGACATGGATTTCTTGGCTGAACAGCCATTATTTATACTCGTTCCAAGGCTCCTAACATGATGATACTATTCATCATGGAAACAAATCATGGCAGCTGGAAAGCAAAACAAGAGAGTAAAAGGGGCCAGGAGCCTCCATATCCCCTCAATGGCACACCCTCCTAGTATGGTTCTGTTGCCCCCTAGTTGCCATCTCTACACATTCATCTATCACAAGATTCATAAAGGGGTCAAATCCCTTCCATATTCCTTGGACATGTCTGCCACCATTTAATTTCAATGATAACTTCTTGTCCATAAGTTTTTTCAGCTCAGGAGGGTGAGCTTTGCTCATGCTGTCTACTCATTAGGCTCAGAGATGCTTTGAAACAGAATTGGTACTCTCCTTCATGCTCCTTTATGCTTTTTATATGTCTCATTTATACTGTACCCCTCCATTCATCCTTTTCTGTCTTATTTGCCCTAAGTGGAGATTTTCTGGTGTGATATTTTAACTTCATGAATAATATTTTTATTATATTTTTAAAGAAGTTTTAGTGGTTGCCTTAAATTCCTAAAGTGTACTTTAGAGCTGGACATGTAGCTCACTGGTAGAGCATTTGCCTAGTATGTGGGAGGCCTGGGGCTTTGATCACTAGTACTGAAAACAACAAAAAAGAGCAACTAAACTTATACTAAATTCTTTTGGTGAAATTCAGAAAACAAATTACTCCTATGTAGTTTCATTTCCTCCCTCCTTGTTTGTCCGACTGATGTTATTCATATCACCACTGTATATAATATAATATCAACTATCTGTTGTTAAAATTGTTGCTTTGCATAATTGTATCTCTTTTAAAAGACTTAGAGAAGAAAGGAAAGCAGCATGCATTTACAGAATTTATTAGTTTGAATTTTATCATTTGTTATTTTCTTTGTGTATTCTTTGGGGACTTCAGTTACTATCTCCTGCCATTTACTTTCCCTAATGGAGATTAGAAAAAAAAATCATGGCAGCTGGAAAGCAAAACAAGAAAGAAGAGGGGCCAGGAGCCTCCATATCCCCTCAATGGCATACCTCCAATGACCTCACTTTTTTCCACTATTCTTAACTCTTAAAAGTTTTATTGGCTGCCAATTGGGTTACAAGGTTACCACCAATCCTTTAGCATAAGGGTCTTTCAGGATATTTAAGATCCAAACTGTAATAGTCTTCCTCAAATATTTCATTATAGTAACAAAATATAAACTAACTTTCAGAAGGCTTTGGGGGTAGATAATAAATCTAATAAAATGTAGCATAATGATATTGCCATTTATAATATTATATTTAAATCTAAGATTCAAGACAATTTTATAAGCATGAATTAGCATGGAGCATTTTATTTTATTTATTAATAAAACCCCTTATGTTTTCTTATGAGAAAAGATATACTTTGCTTCTGGAGAACAGTCGTTTTAGGAATGACCCTATCATCCTAGACTTAAGAGAGTCATTGTTCTTCTGAAGGTAGAATAAATATGAGAACTCCAGTGTTTATTCTCTTATTGTATTCTATCATAGTCATTCTTTATTGTCTCATTTTCCAGGACAAAGTCTCACCATTCCACCCCATACACACATCAGTTCAGATAAATCCCTATCATCTCAGATTCCCCAGTTTTGCATTTCATGATAGTCATTCTATTATCTATTTATTCTTCATTCAATTCTTTATAAATATAAATATGTTGATATTAATATTTATTTATAACCTCCTACTATCTTGAGCCTTTCCAAAGCTGTACAGTGCTGCTCATAAAATAATTATTTGATAAATGCCCTCTCTAGCCTGCTATTCTCAATTTGCTTTTTTGCATATCTAGACAGACTTTCTTCTTTAAATATCTTTTTCCTTAAGTGGCAAATGAATAAATGGATTTTCTAAATTCCATATTACAGAAATTAAAGTAGCCTAAATTTCTTTCTTGTTTTTGTACATTAAGAGATTTCCATTTGTTACATATCCAGCTAAGACACACATCCTAGACCAATGAACTGATAAGTCACCTAAGAGTGACTTATTCAGGCTAAGAATATGTCTTCTTCAATACTTAAATCTTCAAAACAGGATGTTAGGAAAGTATCACTAAAATATATTTTCCTCACACTTTTGATTCTTACTCCCATAACAATTCTGTCAATGATTCAATGATATTCTGTGTGTCCGAACACACAAAACCTATCTATCAAGAAAAAAAATGTGTGATGAAATTAGTAACATAAAACATTTTGCTCCTCCACATTTTCATTTGCTAATCATATTGGGAAAAAAAATGTCAGGATGAACCTTATGAATTAGATCACCCATTTTCCTTTCCAGGATCCTTCTACAATGTCTTAATATACTGTACAGGTAGGAAATCCAAAATCCTGTTTCAGAGACATGATTGCAACTACAACTCTGGATATAAACCAGATTCCATCCATCAAATGCAATCTTTCAATATATGAAAGCATAAGACAGGTATAGGCCATTTTATTAGTTCCCAGGAAAATTAACTAATACCCAAAACTTGATCTCTTAAAGCTACAAAAATGTATTGTCTCACAGTTCTGGGTGTCTTCCAGTCCAAACTCAAGTGTTGGCAGACCATGCTTCTTCTAAAGTCTGGAGGGGAGAATTTTCTTTGCTTCTTCTAACCCCTGTGGGGACTAACAATGCTTAGTGTCCTGTGGTTTGTGACACTATAATTCCAACTCTGCCTCCACCTTAACACAGTGTTCTCCCTGTATCTTCATGATACCTTTCTCCTTTGCATATTTTTTTCTGTCAAAATGTTCCTTTGGTTAATATACCAGTCACTTTGGATTAGTGACCATCCTTATGACCTAATCATAACTATATCTACAAAGACCCTATTTCTAATTAAGGTAGTATCCTGAGTACTAGGGTTAAAGACTTTAACATATTTTTTTGATGAGAGTCAAAATTTGAACCATAAAAGCCACCTTTCTGGCAGTTTTATCTGGTTTCAGCTAGCAAGAACTGTTGTGTAGACATCATCACACTTCTTTGTTCAGTCAGTTTGTTAGTATTGAGAAGAATTTACAGCCATGACTTGCTACACCTGGTATCATAAGTACAAGTAAGTGTTTTTAAAATTAAAAATTCCGGAGAGGGAAGATGGCGGTGAGGGGAGTGCATTGCCCCCGTGTGCTGCTTCACTGTGTGGGAGTATGACAAGTCAGGACGGCTAAAGGCTATCTTGTTAGGAATTTCCAGCAATAGTGGGGTGCTCCGGAACCTGGAGGAAGGATTTCCATCGCACGAGGATCGGCTTCGGGGACTCAAACGCGAGAGGTTTGTCGCACGGAGGGTAACACTGCTTATTCAGCAAATCGCCCCGCGGCTAGAGTCTGCAGCTCGCGCTGGGAAACGAGGAGATAGCGACGCAGGGATATAGCGCTGCAGTTTCTGCCAGCCGTGCAAGCACCGTACTCAGGGCTGAATTCTGGGTTCGAGACGGGGGAAGGAAGCGATCCATCTCGGTTCTCCACA
>NW_025999968.1:1601179-1641990 GCF_001458135.2 Marmota marmota marmota | reverse complement strand
GGAGGATGGGAAAGGCAGCGGAGCACAACAGACACTAGTATGGCAATATGTAAATCAATGGATGTGTAACTGATGTGATTCTGCAATCTGTGTATGGGGTGAAGGTGGGAGTTCATAACCCACTTGAATCAAAGTGTGGAATATGATATGTCAAGAAATTTGTAATGTTTTGAACAACCCACAATAAAAAATTTAAAAAAAAATTAAAAAAAAAATAAAATTAAATTAAAAATTCCAGTTGTAGTCTCAAAGGAAGTAGCTCCCATGGCCAGTAAGTTATGTAAGAATTTTTTTTCTATATACACTCATTCTAGATCTTGCTGCTATTTACTTAACTTTTATATATTTTGTTCCTTTAAATTATCTGAGGACTATACCTTACCTATATTGAGCTTCAACTGATAAATACAAAAAAAATTTATGATCTTCAGATGTATTTTAAGCATGAATTATACCATCAAGAGAGCTTGTGTGTGACTACTTTTAATGGGTAATATGGAGCATAAGTAATTTAGATGGTTGGTACTATTTATACTAAAGCAATAACAGTTGTATTTTTTTGTTTGTTTATTTGTTTTAGCCCAAGTAAAGTAAAAAATTACCCCATAATCACTAAAGTTTGGTTTGAGAAAATTAACAATTTTAAATGATTATAAGACACATTTTATATACAAGCATAGAAGAATATATTCGGTCATCCCTGTAGCAGTTGGAAATGCATATTTCATTTGACAGCATTTTAAAAACCCTTTTATCACCTCAAAATAACTTGTGGAAGATGTCCAAGTGTTAAAAAGTGGTCACACAATTTTTTGCATATAAAAATAGAATTTGGCTTATAAGAAAAATAGTTTTAGGTAGTATTGATTAGTGGTTGTATGTCCTAAGAATTAATTATGGAAATTCCTGGTCCTGCAGTTCTTCACTAACTTTTAAAGCTGGGAAGAAATTTTGCCACAAAACTAGAAATTGATAGGATTTAAATTATGTATGAGTGTTAATAGTATTATTATGCTAATGAGTGTTGTGGCACAATTTTTTGAGTTTATACTTCCTATTTTGGTTTTCTGTAGTCAATATCTTTATTTGCATACACAAGAAAAATGTTGTTTAGTTATATAGTCTTGAAGAGTAATATAGGTCTTTACTCAAGAAGCATTGTTTTGCCCATTTTCTCTGATCATAAAATTTCAGATATATTATTATATATATCATTGTGAAAACCTATGTATACATAATTTAGATAAATGTAAATTCACCTTTCAAAACTTTTGTGAACCTCTCATGTTTATACTACTATAAGGAAGCAAGTTATAAAGCAAACCAACTTCTAACTCTCCTCTGGCTCTAGATTATTGTATTTCCTTCATTGTTTCTTTATTTAGTTTCTATATTTCTGTATTTAGTTGCTTATTTGCTCACTAGTGTTTTTTTGTTTTTTTTGTCATGTGAGAAAACAGAAAAATATTCTAAATTTAATATCATAATAAATGATCACTACTATCAAAGCCCAATCTTATTCCTAGTCCATTATGGCCTAATAGAAAGATAAATAAGATTTTGCCCAGAAAACTTTGGTATGTATGATTAATTTTAGTAATCTGATTTTAGTTCTTTGGGATGAATGTCAAGGAATGGGATAGCTAGGCAATAGGTGGTTACATTCCTAAACTTTTAAGGAATCTCCATATGTTTTCCAAAGTGTACTAATTACTAAGTCCCACCAAAAAAATGTGTAAGTGTATCTTTTCCCATACATCCTGGCCAGAAATTATAATTTGTTTTTTAATGATTGCCATTCTAACTCGGATGACTCAATGTAGTTTTGATTTACATTTCCCTACTTGCTAAGGATGTTGAACATTTTCACATATTTGTTGGCCATTTGCATTTCTTCTTTTGAGAAGTGTCTGTTTAGTACTTTTGTTTATTTGTTTATTGGTACCAGGGATAGAACTGAGGGATGCTTTACCACGAAGCTACATCCCCAGCCCTTTTTATTTATTTATTTTTTTCATGTTGAGACATACATAATCTTGCTAAGTTACTTAGGGCCTTGCTAAATTGCTGAGGCTGGCAGCAAGACTGCAAGGATTCAACTTGGAATCCTTCTGCTTCAGCTTCTGGAGTTGCTGGGATTACAGGCATGCATCACCATGTTGAGCTCTTTTGTTCATTTTTTGAGTGGGTTATTAGTATTTTTGGTGTTGAGGGGTTTTTTTTGTTTGTTTTTTGTTTTTGAGTTCTTCATACATTCTGGTAATTAATCTCTTGTTGGAAGAGTAGCTGACAAATATTTTCTCCCACTCTGTAGACTCTTCATGCTCTTAAACATTTCCTTTGCTGTGCAGAAGCTTTTTATTTTAATTCCATCCCATGTGTTGATTTCTGGCTTTACATCTTGAGCTTTAGGAGTCTTATTAAGGAAGACAGTGCATGTGCCAAAGTTTTAGAATATGGCCCCTATACTTTCTTCTAGCAGTTGCAGTGTTTCTAGTTTAATTACTAGGTCTTTGATTCATTTTCAGTTGATTTTTATGCAAGATGAAAGATAGAAATGTAGTTTCATTCTTCTACATATGGACATCTAGGTTTCTCGGTATTATTTGTTAAATAGATTATCTTTTCTCCAACATATGCTTTTGGCACCTTTGTTAAGGAACAGATAATATGACTGTATTTGTGTTATTTTGTTTCTGTGTCTTCTAATCTATCCCATTGTTATCCATGTATGTGTTTACTCAAATATCATACTGATTTTGTTACTATAACTTTGAAGAATAATTTGAGATCAGATGCCTCAAATCTTGCTGTCGTTGCTCAGGAATCTACAATAATCAAGCTCTGAAACCAGTGTGGGTACCTGTCAGTAGACTATGGGTCAAGAAAATGAAATGTGAGATATATGCACAGTGGAGTTCTACTTAGCTATAAAGAATAATTAAATTATGTCATTTGCTGGTAAATGGATGAAACTGAAGAACACAATGCTAATTTAAATAACCAGACACAGAGTCAAGATTCAATGTTTTCTCTCATATATGGAAGCTAAAAAAAAAATAGGCAGAGAAGAGGAAAGGGACCAGGGAAAGAAGGAGGAGGACAGAGGAGAAATACTAAGGAATAATATTAAGTCAAATTCTGTGGTTATATTTTGTTCATGGACTAAGAGGTAACAATAAATCCACCATTATGTACAACTATAATGCACCAATAAAAATACAGGGGAAAAAAAACAAAGTTAAACCAAAAAAAAAAAAAACAGAGAGAGAGAGAAAAAATAAGGAATTAAAAGGGAAGTTTCCATTAAAATGAAAAGGAGAACAATTGAGTAGAGAGAAAGGAGGGAGAGAAAGGAGAGGTAGGAGAGGAGAGAGAAAGTCCTGAAAAATGAAATTGACCAAACTATGCTATGTTCAAACCAGAATATATAACAATGAATTCCCCCTTTTATGAATAACTATATTGTACCAATTTAAAAAGAAAATTTAAAAAAAATAGAAAAAAGACCAGTAGAGTAGAGGGAAAGGATCAACAGGAGGGAAAGAGGCAGTACCAAGGATTGAAATGAGGCAAATAATGTTAAACACATTAATAAATGTCAAGATAAACCCCACTGTTAATATTATTCACTAATAAATTTTTTAAAAGACAGATATGAATCAGACAGGCCCCTTATTAGGAAATATTAAGTAAAAATAGAAAAAAAAACTTCTCTTCCTTCTCTTGTGAAAATAAAAGCCTATCCCCCATTGACTTCACCTCATAGATTTCTTTTGCATCCAATATTTGTATTATTTTCAAGTGTGATATAGAGAATATAAGTACACTAAAAATCCCAAATTCTTATACTTACACTATATTTTAGGTACATTTCTAGAAAGAAATTTTATGTGCATACAATTCAAAGTTGTATTTTTAAAATAAATGTGAAATGTATTTTGCAAAAATAAACTTGTTAGCTAAGTGAAATACACAACACCTGGTATATATACAAGATAAAATAGCATACAGGTAGTTTTGAGGAAATCTGAAAAACAAAAAACTAAAAATAGCAAAAGTTGGAAACATGTCATCAGTGTTGGAAAACATACATAAAATTATTTTAAAAACAAGTTGGCAATGTATAATCAGACCACATATTGTGGGCTATGGATTCTGTAATTCTGCAGCAATTATTGAAATTTCTCATTTCACACTAATACTTATTCCTTAGTGTCTAGATTCCTTTTGTTTAGTTATGCAAAACTTCATATATTAAAGATTTTGCATTGTCTATTAACAATACCACTTGTAAAATCTCAAAATCTAGTTGCACAATGAATTATAATTACCGTGTGTTAAAACCCTGACCACAAATACCACAGAAAACTGAGAGGAGAGGAGAGTTATATACAGATGCTAGATAGACATACCCTTAACACATCAAGTTAACAGAAAATGTTTAGAGTTCTGATAAAGTCTCCTTTGTGGTACAGATAGAAGGGAGATGGGGTCTGGAGAGGGATTAGTGGAGGTAAAGGGAGGTATTGGGAATTTAAATTCCAATTGTATGATGTGTATGAACAAATATACCACAATGAAACTCACTGTTCTGTATAGTTATTATGTACTTTAAAAAAAATAAAGATTGTAGGAATTGTTAATATTATAGTAAAAGGTCATTATACTACACGTGAGGTGTCACCCATATTAACATAGGCTCCTGTGTTAATAATATAGATGCCATCTATATTAACATAGGCTCCTGTGTTAATGCAGGGACATTTGGAGGTGAATGACTGGGTTGTAAGAACTGTCACTTACTTGCATCCTAGTTTGAATGGACTGACCAGGTGGTAATTCTAGGCAGATGGGACAAGGCTAGAGGAAGTAGGTCACTGGGCATGTTCCCTGAAAGGGTTCATCTTCCCTATAGTTCCTTCCTCTTTCTCTTTCTCTGCTTCCTGGCCACCATGAACAGAGCATCACACCTCTGCCACCCTTTCCACCATGCTTTGCCTAGTCTTGTGCGCAGAGCAATGAACTCAGCCAATCTTGGACTGAACCTCTGGAACTATGAGCCAAAGTGAACTTTTCATCCTGTAAATTGTTCTAATTGGATCTTTGGTCAGAAAGATGAAAAAATAACTAACTAGGGCACATTTCACTAAAGACACTTAACCAAAGAACATATAAAAACAAGAAGGGAAAAGCAAATCAATATATATATAAGTGACCCCCCATAAAACTACTGGTGGATTTCTCTGAAGAAGGTTTGCAAGACAGAAGGGATGGAATTATCATTCAAATCCTGAAAGAAATCCACTGTCAACCAAGAATATCTTGCATAAATGAAAGGGTGATTTAAAAAAAAAAAAAAACAACCTCTTTTGAGCAATCAGGATTAGAAAGATTATCACCGCCAGACATATCTTAGAAGAAATGCTTAAGGGAGACATTGAAAAAAGAGCACAATATTTAGTAACATAAAAAGATATAAAAAGATAAAACTCATTGATAAGAGCACAGCATCAGTTCCAAAATACTCCAATACTGTAATGGTGGTGGAAAAAAGCAAGTCTTTGTCTAGTATAATGGTTGAAAGGCAAAACTATTTAAGTAACTAAACGTACAATAATTTGTTGAGGGATTGAAATTATAAAGATACAAGGTATTGAGTTAGGATAGAAGAAATAAGGATAGGTAGAAAGAGACAAGTAAGAAAGAAAAGAAGACTATAACCTTAAATCTAAAAGCTCCAGAAACACCCTTTTCTTCACCCCGGACACTTGTTTTCCTCCAGGTCTAAATTCTTAAAAGATATAATAAATCTTAGTCCTATAAATCCTGTTAAATATTGCCTACATACTTTGGTTTAAAGATATATGTTTAGACTGATTTAAAAAAGCTTAAAGGGACCCTGGATAGGGTACAGTCCAAGTGCTACATATAAACTAGATAAGATCAACCTGAAGATTCTGAGCAGATCCACATCATTGTGGCCCACTCTGTGCTCCACAATTAGAAGAATCAGGCTCCTTAGCCTGACACTACCCCCCCCGATGCTTCTCATATTCATCATTTACAAGGCTTCCTTTAAAAAAGACACCTCCCCCACCCTCCACCCTACCACCTCCCACCCCTACTCCCACCCCTATCACTCCCCCATCACCCCCCCCAGAAATACATCCCACTTGAGAATGCCCTTGCTCTCTCTCCCTTTGAGTGCATATCCTGCTCTATTGTTTGCTTTCCTGAATAAATTTTCTTGCTTTTCTAAGTCTCTAATTCTGCCACTGGTGGTACACCGTAAAACTCTTTCCTGCTGCATACATCAAGAAACTGCCAGAGCTGAGTTGAGGTTCCCTTCTCCCTTCTGGAACCTCTTTGGACTTTATCTGGTGATGTTCTGACATCAAAAACATAAAAAATCGGATGGGCAGTGAAGGTGTAGTTTCTATATATGACCAAAATTAAGTTGTCATCAATGTAAAATTAACTGTTATGCTTTTATTTTTTATCTGGTTGTATATAAAGTATATTCACGTCCATCATGTCTTCCTACATGTATATAGGGTAATGATGTCCATCTCATTCCACCATCTTTTTTTACCTCCATGCCCCATCCCTACCCCTCCCACCCTTTTGCCCTATCTAGAGTTCATCAATCCTCCCATTCTCCCCCTCCCAACCCCACCATGAATCAGCCTCTTTATATCACAGTAAACATTCAGCATTTGTTTTTTGTTTGTTTGGGGGGGGGATTGGTTAACTTCACTTAGCATTATATTTTCCAACTCCATTTATTTACCTGAAAATGACATGATTTTATTCTCTTTTATTGCTGAGTAATATTTCATTGTTTATATATACCACATTTTATTTATCCATTCATCTGCTAACAGGCCTCTAGGTTGGTTCCATAGTTTAGCTATTGTGAATTGTGCTGGTATAAACATTGATGTAGCTATGGCCCTGTAGTATGCTGTTTTTAAGTCCTTTGTGTATAGACTGAGGAGAGGGACAGCTGGGTCAAATGGGGGTTTCATTCCCAGCTTTCCAAGGAATCCATATTGCTTCCCATATTGGCTGCACCAATTTGCAATTGTTATGAGTGTGCCTTTTCCCCCACATCCTCTCCACACTTACTGTTCTTTGTGTTCTTTATAGCTGCCATTCTGACTGGTTGTGAGATGAAATCTTAGAGTAGTTTTCATTTGCATTTCTCTAACTGCTAGACATGTTGAACATTTTTCATATATTTGTTGATTAATTGTATATTGTCTTATGAGAGGTATCTGTTCAGGTCCTTGGCCCATTTATTGATTGGGCTATTTGGTTTTTCTTTTTTCTTTTTTTTTTTGGTGTTTAGTTTTTTGAGTTCTTTATATATTCTGTAGATTAATGCTCTATCTTATGTGCGTGTGGTAAAAATTTACTACTACACTGTAGGTTCTCTGTTCACCTCATTGATTGTTTCTTTTGCTGACAAGAAGCTTTTTAGTTTGAATCCATCCCATTTATTGATTCTTGATTTTAATTCTTGTACTATACGAGTCTGATTAAGGAAGTTGAGGCCTAATCCGAAATGATGAAGATTTGGTCCTTTTTCTTCTAATATGCACAGTGTCTCTAGTTTAATTCCTAGGTCTTTGATCCACTTTGAGTTTTGTGCATGGTGAGAGATAGGGGTTTAGTTTCATTTTATTGCATATGGATGTCCAGTTTTCCCAGCACCATTTGTTGAAGAGGCTATCTTTTCTCCAATGTACATTTTTGGTGCCTTTGTCTAATATAAGATTACTGTAATTATGTGAGTTAGTCTCTGTGTCCTATATTCTTTACAGGTCTACCAGTTTATTTTGGTCCCAGTACCATGCTGCTTTTGTTACTATTGCTGTGCAGTATAGTTTAATGTCTGGTATAGTGATGCACCTGCTTTACTCCTCTTGCTAAGGATTGCTTTAGCTATTCTGGGCCACAATTTTTCCAGGTGAATTTCATGGCTGCTTTTTGTATTTTTTATGAGGAATATCATTGGGATTTTGATTGGAATTGCATTAAATCGTATAGTGCTTTTGTTAGTATGGTCACTGACAATATTAATTCTGCCTATCCAAGAGCAAGGTAGATCTTTCCATCTTCTAAGGTCTTCTTTGATTTCTTTCTTTAGGGTTCTGTAGTTTTTGTTGTATAGATCTTTCACCTCTTTCACTAGGTTGATTCCCAAGTATTTTTTTTTTAGGCTATTATAAATGGGGTAGTTTTCCTCATTTCCCCTTCAGAGGATTTGTCACTGATATACAGGAATGCCTTTGATTTGTGGGTGTTGATTTTGTATCCTGCTACTTTGCTGAATTTATCTACTAGTTCTAGAAGTTTTCTGGCAGAATTGTTGGGGTCTTCTAGGTATAGAATCATATCATTGGCAAATAGTGCTAATATGAGTTCTTTTTTTCCTATCCGTATCCCTTTAATTTCTTTCATCTGTCTAATTGCTCTGGCTACTGTTTCAAGAACTATATAAGTAGAAGTGGTAAAAGAGGGCATCCCTGTCTTGTTCCAGTTTTTAGAGGGAATGCTTTCAATTTTTATCCATTTAGAATAATGTTGGCCTGAGGCTTAGCATAGATAGCTTTTATGATGTTGAGATATATTCCTGTTATCCCTAGTTTTTCTAGTGTTTTGAACATGTATGGGTACTATATTTTGTCAAATGCTTTTCCTGCATCAATTGAGATGATCATATAATTCTTATCTTTAAGACTATTGATGTGATGAATTATGTTTATTGACTTCTGTATATTGAACCAACCTTGCATCCCTGGGATGAACACCCCTTCATCATGGTGCACAATCCTTTTGATATGTTTTTATATTTAATTTGCCAGAATTTTATTGAGAATTTTTTGCATCTATGTTCATTAGAGATATTGGTCTGAAATTTTCTTTATTTGATATGTCTTTGTCTGGTTTTGGAATCAGGGTTATATTGGCCTCATAGAATGAGTTTGGAAGTGCTCCCTCTTTTTCTATTTCCTGAGATAAATTGGAAAGTATAGGTTTAGTTCGTCTTTATAGGTCTTATAGAACTCAGCTCTGTATCCAGGTGGTCCTGGGCTTTTCTTGGTTGGTAGGCTTCTGAAGGCATCTTCACTTTTCTTGCTTGGAATTGATTTGTTTAATTTGTTTATATTATCCTGACTCAATTTGGGAAGCTCAAATGCCTCTAGAAATTTTTTGATGCCTTCTATATTCTCTATTTTATTAGAGTACAAGTTTTCAACATAATTTCTAATTATCTTTATTTCTGTAGTGTCTGTTGTGATATTTCCTTTTTCATTGTGCATGTTTTTAATTTGAATTTTCTCTCTAATTCTCATCAATAGCATGTCTAAGAGTTTGTCAGTTTTATTTATTTTTTGAAAAACCAACTTTTTGTTTTGTCAATTTTTTTAATTGTTTCTTTTGTTTCAATTTCATTGATTTCAGCTCTGATTTTTAATTATTTCCTGTATTCTACTACTTTTGGTCTTGATTTGTTCTTCTTTTTCTATGGCTTTGAGATATAGTGTTAAGTCATTTATTTGTTGATTTTTTCTTCTTTTAATGATTGAACTCCATGCAATGAACTTTCCTCTTAGTACTGCCTTCATAGTATCCCAGAGATTTTGATATGTTGTATCTGTGTACTCATTTACTTCTAAGAATTTTTTAATCTCCTCCTTGATGTCTTTTGCAACCCATTGTTCATTCAGTAGCATATTATTTAGTCTCCAGGTGTCGGAGTAGTTTTTATTTTTTATTTTATCATTGATTTCTAATTTCATTCCATTATGATCTGATAGAATGCGGGGTAGTATCTCTACTTTTTTGTATTTGCTAAGAGTTGCTTTGTGGCATAATATATGGTCTGAGAAGAAATTGTATTCACTCATTGAAGGATGAAATATTCTATATACGTCAGTGAAGTCTAAGTTATTGATTGTATTATTGAGTTCCATAATGTCTTTTTTTTTTTCTTGGCTTTTGTGTGGAAGATCTATCCAGTGTTGAAAGAAGTATGTTAAAGTCGCCCAGATTTATTGTCTTGTGGTCAATTTTGCTCTTGAACTTGAGAAGATTTTGGTTGATGAACATAGATGCTCCATTGTTTGGGGCATATATAATTATAATTGTTACATCTTGTTTGTGTATGGTTCCCTTGAGCAGTATGAAATGTCATTCTTTGTCCCTTTTGATTAACTTTAGTATAAACTCTACTTTATTTGATATGAGGATGGAAAGCCCTGCTTACTTCCGCAGTCCATGTAAGTGGTATGATATTTCCCAACCTTTCACCTTCAGTCTGTGTATGTCTCTTTTTATGATATGAGTCTCCTGGAGGTAGCATATTGATGGGTCTTTTTTTCAAATCCAATCAGCTAGTCTATGTCTTTTGATTGGTGAGTTTAGACCATTAACTTTCAGGGTTATTATTGACAAATGATTTGTATTCCCAGCCATTTTTGTTTATTTTTATTATTTATCTTGACTTGGTTTCTTCTTTGATTATCTTTTCCTTTAGTGCAATACTTCCCTCTGCTGATTTTCATTGTTGTTTTTCATTTCCGCTTCATAGAATATTTTCCTAGGATGTTCTTTAGTGCAGGTTTTCTAGCTGTAGGTTCTATTAACATTTGTTTATCATGGAAGGTTTTATTTCATCATCAAATCTAAAGCTTAATTTTGCCAGATATAAGATTCTTGGTTTGCATCTATTTTCTTTCAGAGCTTGACACATGTTGTTCCAGGATCTTCTAGCTTTCAGAATCTGGGTTGAAAAATCTGCACATAATCAAATTGTTTCCCGCTATATGTAATCTGATTCTTTTCTCTCATGGCTTTCAATATTATCTCCTTATTCTGTAGGTTAAACATTTTCATTATAATGTGCCTTGGTATGGACATGTTGTGATTTTGTATATTTGGTGTCCTGTACCCTCTTGAATTTGGTTTTCCATTTTGTTCTTCATGTTTGGAAAATTTTCTGATATTATTTTGTTGGATAGATTTTTCATTCCTTTGGATTGGAACTCTATGCCTTCCTCTATCCCAGTAACTCTTAAATTTGGTCTTTTTATACTATCCAATATTTCTTGAATGCTCTGCTCATGTTTTTTTTTTTTAACATTTTCACTGTGTTGTCTACATTCTTTTCAAGATTATATTTTGTCTTCATTGTCTGAGGCCTGTCTAATCTGTTGGTGATGCTTTCAATTGAACTTTGAGTTTGGTTTATTGCTTCTTTCATTTCAAGAATTTCTATTTGGTTTTTCTTTAGAACCTCTATCTCCCTATTGAAGTAAACTTTTGCTTCCTGTATTTGCTTATGTAGCTCTTTGTTGAAATGATTTTTTTGAAATGAGCTTTGTTGAAATTATCTTTTGCTGCCTGTATTTGCTCTATTATATAATTTTTTTTTAAATTTTGTACATCCTGAACTCCTAGTTTGTCATTTAATCTGCTGTGCTGGACATGGATTCTAATAATGTGGTATCTTGATTTGTTTGGGGCATTTTCTTCCCTTGTGTTGTCATGTTGCTCATGTGTCTTCTTATCTAGTTCTGTGGATCTGAAGCCTTACTCTTTTTACCCTATAGGCTTTTAGTGTCCCTGTAGGGTTCCAATACCTCTCCTTTGAGGGGAAGGACAATGTTAACAGATCCCAATGTAAACAAAATACCACCTAAAAACAAATAGTTGTTATTAAGATATTTACAGTTTGGTCACAATATACAGAAATGGTGAATTTAATTATTATCTACAATATAATCAGTAGGTTTGTACAAGGGTTTACAGTTTCTGATGGCAAACAAAGAACCAAGGGTGAGGTGAAGGAAGATATGCTGAGAAAGTAGGAGATGAGGAGATAGAGTTATTATATTTTAGAAGTATGAAACAGAAATATAAAGAAGGAGGTTAGTATCAGGAGAATAGAGAGGTAGTAATTTTGAGTAGGCAAATAAGAGGGAAGACAGCAAAGTACCTAAAACAAACACACATATATATTAAGAAAAATTTTAAAAATGTTAAAATAGTAAAAATCGAAGAGAAAAAAAAGAAAAAAAAAAAGAATGTACAACACAACTGTAATATACTATTCAGTCGTCTCAGTCCTCAATATCCTAATTCATGCAAAGTACTTGGTTTCACATATGTTGGGGGTGTGAGGGCAGGAGAATAAAGAGGGAGATGAAAGAAAAAAATATTGAAGGAAGAAACAGGATTATTTTGGTTTGAGATCAGTATCTTTCCTACTTCCCTTCTCATCCAATAGGTGGGGTTGTCTATTCTTAGTTGGTATCTCAGCCGTCGGGATGGTGGGAGTTACCAGGGTGTGAGGGTTGGTCTTGGGTTCAGGGCACCTGGAAGTGAGGTATGGCACCCACTAGTCCTGTTGGGAGACTTCACCTTAAGGATCTCCTTTGGGGGGATCCAACATGGCAGCGAGTAGGGAGGCAGCGCTTTCAGTACCTCCTCAATAACGGGGTCAGAGAGATGCATTGATATGCTTAGATTCGACCTGCTGAGAAACTCCTAGCAAAATTCCACTAAAGAGAGGCCGGCCAGGAATTGGTAGGATTTTTGGAGGTGACAGTTTGCCCCAAACGAGTGAATCTCCGCCACGCAGCGCAGAGGTCCAGACCTGCCAGCCACTGCCTGCGCGACTTGGCGACTGTCGGCTGCCTGCACGTGGCCCCCGCGTCTGGGCGGATAGCCTCTGAGGCGCAGCGCAGCAGGAGCAGTGCAGGGACTCTAGGAAGAGGTCTCTCGCCAAGCCTTCATGAAATGGTGAACCGGGAGCTGAAACCAACCAGAGACAGACCAGTCCCACCCCTCCCTTCGGACACTCTGGCAAGGAGCCTGGGGCCCGCCATAGCAGAGAGGTGACATCACCAGAGTTCCGCCGACGGAATTCCTTCCCAGCGGAATCCACGTTAGCAGGTCATTGGGATACAGGAAGGTACAGAGCTCCAAACCAAAGGAATGAGCAGTCTATTCAATGAAATAATACAAGAAAACTTCCCAGACTTGAAGAATGAGACAGAATCCCAAATCCTAGAAGCCTACAGGACGCCGAATGTGCAAAATCATAAGAGATCCACACCTAGACACATTATAATGAAGATGCCCAACATACAGAATAAGGAGAGAATTTTAAAAGCTACAAGAGAAAGGAAGCAGATTACATTTAGGGGTAAGCCAATCAGGATAACAGCTGATCTTTCAACACAGACTCTGAAAGCTAGAAGATCCTGGAATAACATATTTCAAACACTGAAAGAAAATGGGTTCCAACCAAGAATTGTGTATCCAGCGAAATTAAGCTTCAGGATGGAAGATGAAATTAAAACCTTCCACGATAAACAAAAGTTTAAAGAATTCGCAGCTAGAAAACCATCTCTTCAAAACATCCTCGCCAAAGCATTACAGGAAGAGGAAATGGAAAATAACAATGAAAACCAACAGTGGGAGGTAGGACAGTAAAGGGGGGGGAAATAATCAAAGAGGAAAACAAACCATGTTTAGTAACAGAAATAAACAAATATGGCTGGAAGAACAACCCATATCTCAATAATAACCCTAAATGTTAATGGCTTAAACTCACCAATTAAGAGACACAGGCTAGTAGAATGGATCACAAAACAAGACCCAACAATATGCTGCCTACAGGAGACGCATTTGATAGGAAAAGACATACATAGGCTGAAGGTGAAAGGTTGGGAAAAATCATATCACTCATATGGACTTCGGAAACAAGCAGGAGTGTCCATACTCATATCAAATAAAATAGATTTCAAGCCAAAGTTAATCAAAAGGGATAAAGAGGGACACTACATACTGCTTAAGGGAACCATACACCAACAAGACATAACAATCATAAATATTTATGCCCCAAACAATGGTGCAGCTATGTTCGTCAAACAAACTCTTCTCAAGTTCAAGAGTCTAATAGACCACCATACCATAATCATGGGAGACTTCAACACACCTCTCTCGCCACTGGACAGATCTTCCAAACAAAAGTTGAATAAGGAAACTATAGAACTCAATAACACTATTAATAACCTAGACCTAATTGACATATATAGAGTATACCACCCAACATCAAGCAGTTACACTTTTTTCTCAGCAGCACATGGATCCTTCTCAAAAATAGATCATATATTATGTCACAGGGCAACTCTTAGACAATATAAAGGAGTAGAGATAATACCATGCATCTTATCTGATCATAATGGAATGAAACTGAAAATCAACGATAAAAGAAGGAAGGAAAAAGCATACATCACTTGGAGAATGAACAATAGGTTACTGAATGATCAATGGGTTATAGAAGACATCAAGGAGGAAATTAAAAAATTCTTAGAGATAAATGAAAACACAGACACAACATATCGGAATCTATGGGACACATTGAAAGCAGTTCTAAGAGGAAAATTCATTGCTTGGAGTTCATTCCTTAAAAAAAGAAAAAACCAACAAATAAATGATCTCATACTTCATCTCAAAATCCTTGAAAAAGAAGAGCAAAACAACAGCAAAAGAAGTAGAAGGCAAGAAATAATTAAAATCAGAGCTGAAATTAATGAAATCGAAACAAAAGAAACAATTGAAAAAATTGACAAAACTAAAAGTTGGTTCTTTGAAAAAATAAACAAAATCGACAGACCCTTAGCGATGCTAGCGAAGAGAAGAAGAGAGAGAACTCAAATTACTAGCATACGGGATGAAAAAGGCAATATCACAACAGACACTTCAGAAATACAGAAGATAATCAAAAACTATTTTGAATCCTTATACTCCAATAAATTAGAAGATAGTGAAGGCATAGATAAATTTCTTAAGTCATATGATCTGCCCAGATTGAGTCAGGAGGATATAGACAACCTAAACAGACCAATATCAATTGAGGAAATAGAAGAAACCATCAAAAGACTACCAACTAAGAAAAGCCCAGGACCGGATGGGTATACAGCAGAGTTTTACAAAACCTTTAAAGAGGAACTAATACCAATACTTTTCAAGCTACTTCAGGAAATAGAAAAAGAGGGAGAACTTCCAAATTCATTCTACGAGGCCAACATCACCCTGATACCTAAACCAGACAAAGACACTTCAAAGAAAGAAAACTACAGACCAATATCTCTAATGAACCTAGATGCAAAAATCCTCAATAAAATTCTGGCGAATCGGATACAAAAACATATCAAAAAAATTGTACACCATGATCAAGTAGGATTCATCCCTGGGATGCAAGGCTGGTTCAATATACGGAAATCAATAAATGTTATTCACCACATCAATAGACTTAAAAATAAGAACCATATGATCATCTCGATAGATGCGGAAAAAGCATTCGACAAAGTACAGCATCCCTTTATGTTCAAAACTCTAGAAAAACTAGGGATAACAGGAACATACCTCAATATTGTAAAAGCAATCTATGCTAAGCCTCAGGCTAGCATCATTCTGAATGGAGAAAAACTGAAGGCATTCCCTCTAAAATCTGGAACAAGACAGGGATGCCCTCTCTCTCCACTTCTGTTCAACATAGTTCTCGAAACACTGGCCAGAGCAATTAGACAGACGAAAGAAATTAAAGGCATCAAAATAGGAAAAGAAGAACTTAAATTATCACTATTTGCAGATGATATGATTCTATACCTAGCAGACCCAAAAGGCTCTACAAAGAAACTATTAGAGCTAATAAATGAATTCAGCAAAGTGGCAGGATATAAAATCAACACGCATAAATCAAAGGCATTCCTGTATATCAGCGACAAATCCTCTGAAATGGAAATGAGGACAACCACTCCATTCACAATATCTTCAAAAAAAATAAAATACTTGGGAATCAACCTAACAAAAGAGGTGAAAGACTTATACAATGAAAACTACAGAACCCTAAAGAGAGAAATAGAAGAAGATCTTAGAAGATGGAAAAATATACCCTGTTCATGGATAGGCAGAACTAACATCATCAAAATGGCGATATTACCAAAAGTTCTCTATAGGTTTAATGCAATGCCAATCAAAATCCCAACGGCATTTCTTGTAGAAATAGAGAAAGCAATCATGAAATTCATATGGAAAAATAAAAGACCCAGAATAGCAAAAACAATGCTAAGCAGGAAGTGTGAATCAGGCGGTATAGCGATACCAGACTTCAAACTATACTACAGAGCAATAGTAACAAAAACAGCATGGTACTGGTACCAAAACAGGCGGGTGGACCAATGGTACAGAATAGAGGACACAGAAACCAATCCACAAAACTACAACTATCTTATATTTGATAAAGGGGCTAAAAGCATGCAATGGAGGAAGGATAGCATCTTCAACAAATGGTGCTGGGAAAACTGGAAATCCATATGCAACAAAATGAAACTGAATCCCTTTCTCTCGCCATGCACAAAAGTTAATTCAAAATGGATCAAGGAGCTTGATATCAAATCAGAGACACGCCGTCTGATAGAAGAAAAAGTTGGCTACGATCTACATACTGTGGGGTCGGGCTCCAAATTCCTCAATAGGACACCCATAGCACAAAAGTTAATAACTAGAATCAACAAATGGGACTTACTCAAACTAAAAAGTTTTTTCTCAGCAAAAGAAACAATAAGAGAGGTAAATAGGGAGCCTACACCCTGGGAACAAATCTTTACTCCTCACACTTCAGATAGAGCCCTAATATCCAGAGTATACAAAGAACTCAAAAAATTAGACAATAAGAGAACAAACAACCCAATCAACAAATGGGCCAAGGACCTGAACAGACACTTCTCAGAGGAGGACATACAGTCAATCAACAAGTACATGAAAAAATGCTCACCATCTCTAGCTGTCAGAGAAATGCAAATCAAAACCACCCTAAGATACCATCTCACTCCAGTAAGATTGGCAGCCATTATGAAGTCAAACAACAACAAGTGCTGGCGAGGATGTGGGGAAAAGGGTACACTTGTACATTGCTGGTGGGACTGCAAATTGGTGCAGCCAATTTGGAAAGCAGTATGGAGATTTCTTGGAAAGCTGGGAATGGAGCCACCATTTGACCCAGCTATTCCCCTTCTTGGTCTATTCCCTAAAGACCTAAAAAGAGCATGCTACAGGGACACTGCTACATCGATGTTCATAGCAGCACAATTCACAATAGCAAGACTGTGGAACCAACCTAGATGCCCTTCAATAGACGAATGGATAAAAAAAATGTGGCATTTATACACAATGGAGTATTACTCTGCATTAAAAAATGACAAAATCATAGAATTTACAGGGAAATGGATGGCATTAGAGCAGATTATGCTAAGTGAAGCTAGCCAATCCCTAAAAAACAAATGCCAAATGTCTTCTTTGATATAAGGAGAGTAACTAAGAACAGAGTAGGGACGAAGAGCAGGAGAAGAAGATTAACATTTAACAGGGATGAGAGGTGGGAGGGAAAGGGAGAGAAAAGGGAAACTGCATGGAAATGGAAGGAGACCCTCAGGGTTATACAAAAGAACATACAATAGGAAATGAGGGGAAAGGGAAAAATAATACAAGGGGGAGAAATGAAGGACAGTAGAGGGGATAGAGAGAGAAGAGGGGAGGGGAGGGGAGGGGGGATAGTAGAGGATAGGAAAGGTAGCAGAACACAACAGACACTAGTATGGCAATATGTAAATCAATGGATGTGTAATTGATGTGATTCTGCAATCTGTATATGGGCTAAAAACGGGAGTCCATAACCCACTTGAAGCAAAGTGTGAAATATGATATATCAAGAACTATGTAATGTTTTGAACAACCAACAACAACAAAAAATAAATTAAATAAAATAAAAGGATCTCCTTTGGGATCTGTTCCTGTGATGTGGGCACAGGGTCTTATCTTCTCATCTCGCCTGTAGACCTCACAGTTCCTGCCCTCTAAATTAGTCTCTAAAGTGTATCTCCCTCACCCTCTCCCTTTCTACTTCCTAGTCAGGAACTTTTCTCTCTGGGTTCTTTGTTGCATTCTGGTGACTCGCCCCTGTCATGGAGGGCTGTTTTGTATTAGGCAATCACTCTGCAGAGTTAGCAGCTGCTGGGGCTTAGGGAGAATAAAAAATAATAATAATAAAATAAACTATGGTTACCTGGCTATCTAGTGCTCCAAACTTGTAGTTGCCCTGACTAAAGATGGTGAAGAAGGTGATGGAGGCAGCTGCTTTCAATGATGGGGTGTCGAGTCAGGTGGGTGGAGCCGGTGATGGCATTGTGAGATGTGTTCAGAGATGAGCTTTGTGGCATGCAGTGTTGTGACTGTCAGCTTTCTTCAGAGCCTGCTGTGAGTAGGAGACTATGGCAGTAGCTGCCGAGTCCCAAGATGGAGATAACTGGGGGAGTCCCACATTGGTAGATTTGGGTCCACATAGGAGTGGCTGAGTGTCCTTCATAGGAACAGCATCTGGGAATTCTGCACCGGTGCTGATGCCTGTAGTCCCACTAAGGCACCCGTGAGACTTGCTGGGGTGAGTAATTGGGAATGAGGAGTCCTTTTCTAACCCTGAGGCCCGAGGCCCTGCCCAGCCCAGCCCACAGGCTGTGATTCCTGCACGGGATCAACTGTGGAGGGGGTCCTCTATCACTCTCAGCAAAGCAGTATTCCCACTAGTTGAGACCCAGGTCAAAGAGCAACTCAGAATGCTGCCTCCCTCTGGCCCACCATCTTGGATTCCCCTGCCTGTTATGTTTTATATAAACCTCTAGGCAACCCAAAAGCTAAGCTTATAACAAATATACAAAAGATAAATAGAAAAGATCCAAAGTAGACAGCTATAGAAAGCCATGAATTCACATAGGATGGAAGCAAGGGAGAAAGAATAGAGCAAAAGATCCAGAAAACAATTAACAAATGGCACTACCCAGTCTTTATCAGCAAGTATTTTGAATATAAATGGATTAAATTATCTAATCAAAATTTATAGAGTGGCTGAATGAGTAACAAACAAGAACTAACTCTTTGCTGCCTATAAAGGATGAAATGAAAGGAAAGAGAAAAGATATTCTATGCAAATGAAAACCAAAAAGAGAACAGAGGTAGCAATACATACATGAGACAAAAAAGACTTCTGCTCAAAAACTGCACAAAGACACAAAGAAAGGTACTATACTGTGACAGAGGGGTCAATTAATCAAGAGAATATAACAATTGTAAGTATATATGCACTCAAAACTTGGGGTACATAAATATATGAAGCAAACATTAAGATATCTGAAGGGAGATATAGGCTGCAACACAATAATATAGGGAATTTCAAAACCTGCTTTCAACGATAGATCATCTGGACAGAATATCAATAAGGAAACACTGGACTTGAATTACACTTTAAAAAAATGCACCTAACAGAGACATACAGACCATTCTACCCAACAGCAACAGAAAACACACAGTCATACATGAAACATTTTTTAGGGTAGATCAAATGCTAGGCCACAAGAAGCCTTAGCACATTTAAGATTCATATGATATAAAGTATCTTTTCTGACCATAATAGTATAAAACTAAAAATTGAGAAAATTTCACAAATATTTGGAAATAAAGTAATATGCTCCTAAATAACCATAGGTTCAAATAAGAGATAAAATATTCCTCAGATCTTCAGACAAAAAAGGAAACACAACATGTCAAAACTTATGTGATATGACAAAAGAGGTCCTAAGATGTTTGTAGCACTAAGTATCTATATCAAATACTATTTTTCAATAAAAGGCATCAGACTTCTTAGAGAAGTGGTTGATTTCAGAGATAAAACAGAGGAAATCCAAAATAAGCCTGGAGTACCTAATGGTCCAGAAAGCAAAGAAGTTCTCAGAAAAGCAGAAGAGAATGAGAGCGTGTGTATGACGTAGGACCCAAACTATGAGAGGGATGGAGGGTCAAAACACTAGGAAAAAATGAGCAATAATATAGGAACAAAGGCTTTGGAATGTGATTCAAGAATGAAATAAATATCCATTAGTTCATATTGATATAAATAATGACTGAAGTAATAAAGAGGAAGTAGGAATAGCTCTTTCTTATAGAAACACTATAGTTTATAAGTGTAGATGGAATTGGGGAAATAGGACATTATCATTAGAACACCACATTAAAAATTCCTGCAGGCAAGATCTACCAACAAATGCTAAAATAATGGGTGGATATTTAAAAAGTAAGATATTTGCATAGTCTCAAAGCATTTCCTCCCAACATGTACTAATTATGAAGAGGAAAAATAGTAACATTACAATGGGGAAAACTGTCAGACACCAATTTAACTAAATGGTCAAGGTTCACATAACTGGTAATAAAGTCTTACCAACATGATGAAAGGCCTGATAGTATGCACTAAGAAAGCACATGGCCCCTGTGAACTCTTCCTTAAGATGCGGGGGCACAAACTAATTGTGAAAAAAAAATGAAGCAAATTCAAATTGAGGGAAGGTCAATAAAACAACTGACCACTGCCTTCAAAACTGTTAAGTCCATAAAATTGAAGAAAAATTAAAGAACTCTTAGTAATTAAAGGACCTGAAGAGATTGGACTAATAAATACAATAAGAGGTCCTCAATTAGTTCCTGGGATGTTAAAAATGGATATTAAAAGCTAGTAAAAACAAATGTAATTTAAGATACTACTTATATTTTTTTCTATGTTTTCATGAAAAGTTAACCTTAAGAAAAACTGGGTGAAGTGTTAACAGAAACTTCATACTAGTTTTGTATCTAATTGGTAAGACCTAAATTAGTTTAAAATAAATATTTTTTTTAATCAGATGAAACAGGATTCTAGGTGGATTAGGGAGGAAAAACTATTATGAGTAAAGCTCTAAGCACAACATCCATCCTCTAGAATATCCAGGGATTCCTGAATCCTGAATCCTGGGGAATGTGAATTGGAGTCCATTAATTCTAGGAATAGTGGTCTTTACATATCCTAGGATCATTCACTTCCTCAAGGCTGGGGGTCCTCTTATTGGAGAATGGTATTTATAAACCAGGCTCTAGATGTAAGGTGTGCTTATTGCTACTGGGATATGATTGCTTTCAGCAGATGAAACTAGGAAATACATCTTTTCAATGTTAACTTCCTAACACAGAAGTAGCCATGGAATAAGAAGATATTTTCTCCAATCAAGAGTCTAAAGATGAATGCTAGGGTGTTTTTTGCCATTGGCCAACAGAAGCAGCATGGAAATATGAAAAAAAATACACACACACATATGTATATATAATATATATATTTGTTTTCTAAAGATTACAAAAAGAAAAAATATAATGGGAGGATATTACAGTTTGTATATGTGGTATCATTGGAAAAACTCCTGTATTAATGTAAGAGATGAAGTGTTTAGGTTATGAGAGTTGTAAGCTAATCAGTGGATTAATTCACTTGATAGATCAATAATGGGAATGGATAACTGGGTGATCACTGTAGGCAGGTGGGGGAGATGAAACAAGTGGATCACTAGGAATTTTCCTTGAGGATATTTTGTCCCTGGCTTCTTTCCCCCTTTTTCTGCTTCATGGTTGCCACGCAGTGAGTAGCTTTTCTGCACTACACCATGATGTTCTGTTCTACCATGATGTTCCACCATTACCTCAGGCTCAGAACAATGGAGTCTGCCAATCATGGATTGAATCTCTGAGATATGAGCCAAAATAAATTTCTCTTTTAAGTTGTTTTTGTCAGGTGCCTTGGTCACAGTGACAAAATGCTGGTTAACACAGAAGATAAAATAGATATTCTTAAACAAAAAGGGTCAATTCATAACTATTACTTCCCAGAAGAGTAGTCATAAATGAAGAAATATATCACATCAGAACAAAGGGATTTATTTACCATTTTCTAATCCCAAAGCTTCAGTGAACCTGTTGCCTTTCAATGGAAGATCACACTCCTTAGCTGGACATTTAATATATTTTATGATCTAGTTCCAGTATTTTCATAGTAATGATCTAAGTCCTTCTTGCACATGAACTGCACCCACACACCCCAGACTGTGCCTCGTATTTTTTGCCTTTGTGTCCTTATTTGCACCTTTCCTTCCACCTGGAAATATCCTGCTGATTAAGAAACCACCTGTTCAAGTCCCCATTGCACAACCCCTCCCCTCTAATGTCTGTTCACTTTTTTTCTGAATTAATCACATCTCTCCATCCTGTGAACTTTCCATCTCTTTCATGTTCTAACTTCTGATCTTGCTGTTTGTATCCTGTGTATTCCCACCCAATAATAATTGTGCTCTTTAGAGAGAGGAGGTAAGCCTTACCTATTCATCTTTATACCTAGAGGGATAAATATTATTTTTATTATTTAAGGTATTCTTTCTATAGATTTGTAGAATAATTTAATTAAATGTCAAGAACTATAAATTTAACAAATTTCAAAGTAACAAATATTTCTACTATAGAATCCCTCCAAAATGGTCAGATTTTCTTGATCAGAAGTTTGGGCAAGGGAAGATCATATTATCATTTAAATAAGCACAGTTGTATCCCCAGCAAATTCTGGTGGGAGTTACTAAGTCTGTTGCTAAGGGAATTGCTAGCAAATTGAGTCCAGAAGGGCCCAGTGGGCTAGCGGGTATTTGTTGATAACTTACAATAGCCACAGCAAGTATTATATTCTTTTTATCAGTCCCTTGAGAAGAGAATAACTGAAAAGGGAAGAATGTAAGATCCTAACTGAGGGGATTTTCCTCTGTACCTCTGAGAAAGTACAGAGTTTCTGTACTTTCTTAGGGGCAGAAGGGGAATTGGGAGCAGAAGATTTAGAAAGTGGTTGAGATGCCAGCCAAGGGCCTTTAACTGAGTCTTATTTTTATGTTGAAAGAATTGATGGAAATTATTTTAGCTTTATTATTTATAGTATTTAATTGTATCCCCCTAAAAAATACTTAATTCTACCTGATTTTTAAACTTAATAATGGGAGAGAGTGCAAGGCCCTTGTAAGCAGAGTAGATCATGGCACAACAGGGTAATGGTATTGGGCAGAGACCAAGGATGCATCCTCTGGAGAGCATAAAGAGGATCCAAAGAAGACTACAGGATTCTGTGTGCTTCTTTGCAAGAACTGCTTTCATCTTTCTTCCTGTCTGAGACCCCAATCACCCTGAGTCTGTGGTCTCTGATCAATCCATATTATGTCACCCTTGCAATGCTCCTTTTTGTATTTTTTTTGATCTTTTAATAGATACTACTCTCGTACAAGTTTCTTCCCACCTGCTGAATATCCAGGGTGGGCTGGTGTAGTAGACATCAGAGGAGGTCAGGAAGGAACTATAAGGAAGAAAGTTCAGGGTGAGGTCCTCCATTTCGTGGGAGAACCCAGTATGCATCCTTGTGATAGGCCACCAAAAGGAAAGCATTCAGCAAACATGTTAGCAATCTGTAAAGCTAGAGGTAGCTCCATCAAACCCTGGAAGCAGAGTCCAGAGCAGGAACTTGAGTGGAGATAAGTTGTAACAGACTTCTCCTTTCTTCTTTGATTCTCTGGATCATGTTGTTAATAATTTTTATAAACCTCTTTTATCTGGAATATTACAAATATACAAATATTTCATGAAGCTTAAAAGTATACTTTAATGAACTATAGAATAAACACCTGTTAAACTCTTGTTAAATAAATTGAACATTGGCAGATCTTCAGAAGCCTCTGCAAGTCCTTTCCCAAACAAATCCCTTTCCTTCTCCCTGGAGTTGCTACTACACTGAATTTTATGGAAATTATTTTAGCTTTGTTATTTATAGTATTTAATTGTAAACCCCTAAAAATACTTAATTTTGCCTGATTTTTAAACTTAATGTAGGTGAGCTAAAACTATTTATTGTACTATATCATTTCTTTAACTCAATATTGTGTCCTATGAGGGACTCTGGATGTACCTATAACTCACTGTGCTCATTTCAGCTTGGTATTTCATTGCATGACATATTAGAGCTTATTCATTTCATTCCTAATGAACATTCCGACATCCTCTTGGTTAGTTTTGTAAGAAGGAACACATAGGCTGCAAGTTTATCTTCAGCTATCAAAGAACTTTTGTCTGTATTTCTAAATCCAGATATGGAGGGTTAAATATTGGAACTCTGTGTGAAGTATATGTGTCTGAGTACATCATCCTTCAGAACATTTGCTGCGCTAGATATGTGAATTTTGGTACTATTTGTTAGAAAGAGAAAATACTCCTAGGAGTCCTGTCAGGGTTATACCATATGACATTATAATCCTAAAATGAGCATTCCTAGCCTGCATATATAAAAACTGAAACATGTTTTTTTTAAAGACTGAAACACCAGAGAGGCATGGACTGAACTTCAGAACCATTGCTAACTTTTAACACATTTTATATTAAACATTATTATTTTAAGCTTCACTTCTGTTTCCTAAATCTGTTTTAGAAAAATTTCTTCTCTATGAGGCACCTTTTAATAAAAGAGTGGATATAACACTGTCTAATAATGGCAAGGTAGACATATGCAGACTTTCTGGAGTATTTGATGCAATCTCTCCTCTAAGTCCTTATTAAAGAAACTTAATAAGTACACAGGCAGAGTCTCTTGTGGAGGATATAGAATATAGCTGAGAAGTGATGCAAAAGATTCAGTTTAGCTTGGAAGAGTCTCAAGCCCTAGAGGATAATGGTGTTTAGGTCAGTGGAATTTAATAGAAAGGAATGAGTTATTTGTCCCTTTTCTTGGACCTAAGGGCACCCACCATTAGTGAGATCTCATTTTCAAACTATTCTAACAAAAGATGTTTATGCTTTAAACTTCTGTATTAGTCCATTCTATAGCAAGTGAGAAACTTTATTTCAAAATATTTAAGGCAAATAAAGAAGTTAAATGGTATATATGCAAGGAAATTCAGGCCTAACTGATTCAGACTGGCTTCACACTGACCAAAGCCTCACGTGAGTTCTGCTTACATTTCTGTTCTTGCCTCTTTCCCTTTCTTTTTGTCTCTGCTTCCTGTTACACAAAGATTTTCTCCATATGGCAGAAAGATGACTGAAGGATACCCCAAACTATATCCTTACATCCAACAGGAAAACCTCATAGAGGCCTCTGATTCTGCTTAGGTCACAGTACTCTTACCAGTAGCTAGAGGAAAACACACAGGATCATTAGCCCTTTTACACAGGATCTGACCAAGAAACAGAAGCATATATAGTAAAGAATTTAATCTTGGCCAACAAAAAAAGTTATAATGTGATTGAGGGTGGAAAACCTAAACCACACGAATAATGTGATATGGGATCGGTACTTTTGGTCTGCTAATACACTGAAAAAGGCTCAGCCATAAGGGCATCCAACTATTTATTTCTATGGGATGGAGGCCTGATAAAGCCTAGGCTTCCAGGATCAGGTGAGCTTCCCTGGTTAGCAGTCCTCCTCCATGCATATTGCCACACTGTGATGCCAGTCAATAACTCTGTCTTGATGCCACAGGGAGAGGGTCATTGGAAGATTGGTGCTTGGTACTTTTCCCTGATTCAGCCTTGTGCTTCTCTTCACCTGGCTGATCTTAATTTGCATCCTTTCCCTGGGATAAACTGTAACTATAATAGTTTTCAGTGAGTTGAATACCTCTAGAGAATTACTCTAGATACAGAATGTGGTTTGGGGACACGCCTTCCAACTTTGGTGACAGAAGTTAAGGCTGATCTTGTGACCTGTGTTCCCTCTAACTTCATAGTTGGAAAAACTCTATAGGGAAAATGTTCAGGTTGTCAAACATTGTAATTAGTATACAGAAACAGCCCATCAAAAAGTTTTATAGATTTTCCTGTAAATATCTGACTTAGAAATATCCTTAGTTCACACTGTTAATGGGAGATAAGTGTTCTCACATTTCCTAGATTCCTATTAAATATTTAGGAGAAACATACACCTTTCTGAGCGGGGACCTCAATTTGAGATAAAACTGGGGATAGATAAAACTTGGCTAGTTAAAATGCTTTGGGCCAGGATCAGTCATGCACACTTATAATCCCAGCTACTCTGGAAGCTGAGGTAGGAGGATCGCAAGTTTGAGGCCAGATTCAGCAACTTAGTGAGACACTGTCTCAAAAAATAAAACATGCTGGGGTCGGGGAGCTCAATGGTAGAGTAACCCTGGGTTCAATACCAGCACTTCTCCCCCACCAAAAGCAAAACAGAAACAGAAAACTAGGCTTTAAACAGATACAATAATATATTATGTAATTATTAATTAATTTAAGGAAGGAATCGACTCAAAACATGTATTAATATTTTCTGACTTATTTACTTCTGACTTTACCTCAGATAATTAAATGACTATAATAGACAAATTTAGAAGTCATCAAAAAGAATGTAAGTGCCCCCATTTTGTGGGAACTCATACAGGAAAGTGAAATTTGAAATCTAATAGATCTTCTCTTTAAAATACAAGTTGTTAAAGGCTTAATAACTTCAAAGGCAAGCAAACCATTATTAGATGGAAAAACCTGAATGGAAGTAATGATAAGGACCCTTGTGTTCAGAACCACATAGGACAAAACTCCATCATACATGCAGGAAAGAATTTTCTTAGTTCAGAATGAAAGAAGAAAAGGAGGCCCACTGAACCGAAAATAGTGCTCTTGAATTTTCTCATTAAGGGTTATCATTGTAGCCAAGAAAGAGTAAAAACTGATGATAGCTTTCTGCCATAAATTATTCACAATTTATTGAATTATCTGTGCAGTAAAATACATGGAGTTTTCATTTTATGGAGTGGTCCTCTGTAAAGTTATAAGTTAAACAATTTCTGCAGTATCACTGTAGATATATAGTGTATTTATTTAGCTCTAAGATATACAAATTTTTCTTATTTCAACATTATAATGGTAATCTTCTTCCTGGTTTTAAAACATTATTTTTTGGGGGCGGGGGGGGGGGAAGCTGTTATCAATTCAGTGGTTTCTCTCGTGGTCAATGGCATCTTACAAGGAAGCATTTATATGGAGTTAAATGGAGCATAGGAAATTGTTATGGTAAGAGTCAAGGTATTGTCAGCAGACCTCTATCAATGTGTTATATCTGATTACACCTGATAGAATTCTGCCTTAAAAAAACTTGTTAATAATTGGGAGTCCTATTCATTACAGAAAAAAATAACTAAACTCAATGAACAACATTATTTTCTAAAATTTGTGGCAGTAGTGTTTGAGCTACCAAGTTTAAAATTAGCAAGTCCAATAATCACAATCTCGCTTTTCCCACTTTATGTTCCCTTTGGTGGCCTCACTGATTCTCGTGGTTTCACCTCCTACTTGAGGATAATGATTGCCAAATCATGGCTCTGCAGATCAGAAATCTCTTCTGAGATTCAGAGTCCTGTGTCCACTTCTCTATTAGACATTTTACTCATTCACTTACAAAAACTTGATGAGATTCTATTATGTCCTATAGGCAAATCAAAATCAACACAAGCAGAACTAATTCAACATACTCTTTTTAGAAAATAGCCAGCTCTCTATATCTTCTGCTCTGATGATTTGATAAAATAGAGGAAGTTATCTCTAATCCTTCATAAAGCTTAACCAGTTAACCAAGTGCTATTAAGTTTGTTACCTTACATGATGATTCATATTCATCGTATCCTTTCTTTTATTACTATTGCCTTGGTTAAGTTTCTTTTCATCTGTCTTAGGAACAATGGAAGACACTTTCTAACTGGTTTTTCAGATTAAAACTTTATTTTTGTTAAATTTATTTCAAAACCCATGAATTCCTTGCCTTAGATAGTAATGCCACTCTTAGACTACATATCAGTTAGATCCACCTATATGCTAATTTATTAAATGTGGCCAAATGCACCCAGGTATTGATATTCCTAATTACCAAATGGGCAGACTAAAGGCTATGCAACTTACATTACTAACAAGTGGAAAATCTAGAATTAGAAAACAAATCTTTTTTTTTAATCCCAAACTAAGACTTATTTTACTGTGTTCAGGAGTCTCTTGCTAATGTCACTGGCTAACAAATAGAAAAAAGAAAAAAGGAATGTGGGAATAAGAGAGGAACAGACATTTCCTGTAGTTACAGAAAAAGAATTTTTAAAGGGTAATTTGAGAAGTGGTACATATACACTTTAACACAATTACTTAGGAGTATAATTTAGTTAGTCATGGAATGAGGTGGCATGAAATACACATTGGTGGCACATTTCAATGCGCCAGCCACATTATGTGAAATTGCCTGGTGTTGATATTGATGGGAGAAGGAACAGTAATGAGCATATCCAAATACACTAACAGGATGCTCTCAAAGTCAGGTGCCGGTGCAGTTGGCCATCCCTTTAATACATGAAGGAGAAGGATAGGATGCTCACGGCTCATTTAAATGTTAAATTCATGATAGAATGTTTCTCCATTTCTAAGAGAGCCAGCAGGTAGCCTGTCAGAGCACTTAAGGCATGTGACAGCTGAGAGTCAGACAAAACTGGCAGACATAAGTATGGTCTGAAAGAATATAGCTCTCAGATAAAGAGCAGTCTTTTCAGAGATTAAAAAAAATGTACAGTATTGAAGACAAGTAGAGCTATCTAAACAGAGAGTCTGAGGAACATAAAAGATTTGACATATTTCTGACAGATATGTCAGAGAATTAAACATCACAAATTAAAATAACTAAGTAAATACATGATTTAATTATTAGAAGGTTGTGATTTTGTGTATTTGAGAGTGTATTATTAAATTATTTACTAGAGTAGTTAATTGTGATACAAACATTAATAAAACAAAATTTTTAGAAATAAATAAGTGCTAGTCAGAATGCTGACAGGGACGACAATGCAGACAGTTAACACGTTTGAAGAAGCCAGGATGATTACACAGCCTTTCACCCAATGGCAGGGCCTAGCAATGATGAGCAACTCTTAAGAAGGAAATTAAAAGTATGACCAAGTGTTGCTTACAATGCCCTTGAATTCTTGCCACTCTTTGATAAATCATTTCTTTATAACCTATTATTCTCATATAATAAGAAAACTGAAAAAAGTAAAAGTTCCAGATAATTCCATTTATTTTTTAATATTTGGTCTAGAAACTCATTGCATGATTTTCATCATATTAAGTTTACACTTCTAATTAATTTTTAGTTCCACATTACTTCATTTTAAATAAGAAAGCTTAAAAAAAAACTTACAAAATGGTATCTGGTTTTCTTTTTTTTTCCTCTTAGAAAAGCTTAGCTGAATACATTTTGTGTGAAAATACAGTCAATTTCACATTTTAATATCTTCCAAATCTCATCACCAGAGCTAGGAAACTAATTTCCTCATTACCTGTGATTTTGGGCATTCTCTTAATCCAAGGTCCCTCATACACCTGACTACAGAGGACAAGAGCTTGAGTCCCTCCCCAGGCAGGTCTGGATAGGCAGCACCTCTGTGCTCCTATGCACTTCTTCACTCACTGTGTTTTCCATGCATGCATCCTAAAGTCTCCCTGAAAAAATCTCACAAACCAGATAGACTGGTACTTCTAGAGGTATCAGTTATCCCGAGAAACTTCTGAACTGAGTGGTTCAGATATTCTGTCAGTTAATGCAAATTATGTGGCTGGTCCTGATTAAAATAGAAGAACTGTATCCCCTAGTAGTAATATTTGGTCTAGTAATATTTGGTCTAGTAGTAAGGAGGAAGCTAGCCCATCTTGAACATATTTTGGGATAAGTGAAAGTCTTAAAGGAAGTATTAATGCCAAAAGATAGGTAGGGAAAGAATTGAAGGGTTCAACTGATTATTCGATAAGTAATTACTCTCTGGAGTGTAAAGGAGGCAATTAGAATATGTCTTATTTTCTTATGCATTAACAATTCTCTGTAGTACTTGCATGTCCTCAACCTGCAGTGACCTTTGTCACACGAATTCGCTCTATGTAGATTCAGAAAAAAATCATTCGTGAAATCTAAATGGGATGAAATGGCAGTCTAGTAGTCAGCCTGATGTCCCTGGTGGACAAAGTGATCAGAGAACTGTTACGAAAGTGAGAAGGCAGGTCAGCAAGTGATCAAAGATCCACAGTATGTTAGGAGGCCCAGATGACAGAAGCAATGAGACCACAAGGCTCTAGAACCCAAGACAGTAGTTATGGAATAGCTTTACACCTGATCCTACCCACATTACACTTCTTTCTTTTTTTTAAGGCAATTGTATTTCTTTTTTAAAAATATTTACTTTTTAGTTGTAGTTGGACTCAATACCTTTATTTCACTTTTTTATTTTTATGTGGTGTTGGGGATCAAACTCAGGGTCTCACACATGTGAGGCAAGTGCTCTACTGCTGAGCCACAACCCCAGCCCCACATTAAGCTTCTTATGGGAGATGGCAGTGGATTAATTAGTCTAAAATGGTAATGCTATGTGATTTCTGGAACAAATAAAAAATTCTGGAAAATGCATGGTTGAAATAAACTTGACTGAAAGGGGAAAGAAATCAGGAAAACTCAAAGAGGGGAAGATGAAAAAGGGAAAGGAAGAAAATAATATAGAAAACAGGAATACAAAGGGGAAAAATACATAAAGACAAACAGAAAAAAAGGAGAAAGCTATGAGGAAAGAACAGGTTGAGAGTTTATTATATTTCTTATACTTTATACTACAATTTATATAAATCATGCTATGTGTATGCAGTATTGTATCACAATTGTATATGTAAGGAAATATGCAGTATTGTATATGTAAGGAAAATGAGGTTTAAGAAAACTGACAAACTTAAGTTCACACATCTGACAAATGGTGGAACAGAAGATCAAATCCACAAAAGATAATTCTAATATAAACTATAATACAATCAAATGAAAAGCTCGTGCTGTAATAGATGTCCTGAAAGCAAGAGGAGAGAACAATCTGTTTCCTAGGATTCTTTTATTTGTCTGTTTATTTTTTATTGATTGACAGATTATACCAGGGATTGAACCCAGGGGTGCTTAACCACTGAGCAACACCGCCAGTACTTTTTATATTTTATTTTGACAGGGTCTCACCAAGTTGCTTAGGGTGTCCATAAGTTCTGAGGCTGGCTTTGAACTTGTAATACTCCTGCCTCAGCCTCCCTAGCCGATGGGATTACAGGAATATGCCACCATGCCAGGTATCTGTTTCATAGGACTCTCACAGTTAGTTATAAGTGGGGGAAAGTTTGATTGTCCTTGTTTAAATTCATTTCCAAATCAATCTGTTACTTTCCTATGCAAAGAGCCATAACTATTTGCAAATTTCTATTGTGAACTGAAAATATTTTCTTTTGTTTAATATGTATAAGTCATCACATCTGGATTTAGATACATTTTTTCTATAGCACTTTGCTCCATTTGTTTTGGAAATTCTTGATAAATGTAGCTCCAAACTAATTCATATTTGTCATCTAGCAGCTATCCATCCTATATCTTTATGTTTAAACTAGATAATTGAAATAAATTATATTGTTATTTAGGGAGTATTTATTAAGCATAGTTTTGTGGTATGTAGTTATTTAATAAATTTAAATAGATATTTAAATGTACATGAGAAAAACACAAAAAGGACACAAATGTATAGCACGAGCTAAATAGAAGTGTCCCTCCTACTACTGTTTCAGCCATTTGGTTAGCTTTTCTAGAAGCAATTGTGTTTCCAATTTTTAGCATACCCTGCTAATGATATTCAATGCATAGGCAAGACAGTGAAGATATAAATATAGAAACACACATACATGAATTGTGATTTGCATGCCTTAAGCCTTTTCTTCACCTAAATATAGATCTAGAAAATAATTTCATTTTATAACATACAGTGCTACCTCGTTGTTTTTAATGCAAATATCAAATTCCATTTAATAGATGATCATTCATTTCTAGATAACTCCCCCATTCATAAATATTTAAATTGTTCACATATTATTATATAGGATAAAATAATATAATAATAATGTTATACTGTACATCTTTGTATGGGTGTCACTCAGAATATGTATAATTGTGAAATAATTTCCTATAAATAGAATTGATGAATGAAAGGATAATTGTAATTTTTGATAAATATTTGTCAAATTGGCCTCTTGAACATTGAACAATTTGTATTCCTTCAACAATAAATGAAAGTAATTCCATCAGAACACCAATGTTTTATGACGTTTCACTTTGCCAGGAAAATAAGCCAAAAGAAAATCTAACACATTAGAGAATCAATCTTTTTAAATTTTTCAATGAGTACCTTACACATCGTTTTGTAAGTTCTTTAACTGTATTACCATTGGACTACCCACTGGGGCTGCCATAAATGGATGTGTAAGATTCACATCTGCATGAATGGCTCCTTTGGAATTTCCTTGTTATTAGTCATTATCTATTATTTAAAAGCACTCTTTTTATATTATGAAAATTTGTGTATAATATATATGCAAAATACCTCAGCTGATAAATTGTCTTTCAACTTTTTTGTTTTTGTTGAGTTTGCTTCATAATTCTATGAAATGTAGTTTATCACTCTTTTGATTTTAGTAGTTACATGATTTTGTGAGTTAGGACACAGTCCTCTATTCCAGTAATAAAATTTCTTTCTTTCATATTGTCCTCTATAATTTTCATGGTTTCATTTTTTCATAGTTTAGTGTTTGACTTAGAATTTTTTTGGATTTGAGGAGAAAAGTATTTTCCTGCACATTTACTCAGTCATCCCACTACCATTTATTAAATAACTTATGTTTTCTCTTCTTCTGAGTGTGTTTGTTCTCTATCATAGACTAAACCTCTAAATGTTTGGATCCATTTCTGATATCTCTTCTCTGTCCCATTGATCTGTCCATTCATGCATAGTAACATCGTTTCTTAATTAGAGCAATTTGAAAATTGCCCCCCTGTGACTGTTTCAGGGTATTGAAAAATATATTTCCCTATTAATTATTTTCATATAAATTTCAGGATTATCCTGCTTAGGTTTCAAATGAGATCTGTTGATATTTTGGGTGGAAAATATTTTATTTACATACTAATTTAGGAGACAAATGGTATCCTCCTGCATAGTGTCCCTATGCAAAGAAAGGGTAAGTTTTCTATGTTTCAATTTCCTTTGCAACTGTCAATATGTTTATATTTTTTCTTATTGAAAATTTCTCATTAAGTTTATTACTAGGATTTTATTATTTTTGTTATTGTTCTTATAAATGGGATCTTTTGAACTAATATTATTTCACCTACTGGTTTTATTTATCTTCAATAAGGCAACAGATTTTGGTATATTAACTTTATATTCTGATACTTTATTGGATTATTTTTATTCATAGTCCTTTTTGTTTAATTATCTTGCATTTTTCAAGCAGACAAATTTTAACATCTGCAGCTAATTATATTCTTATATATTTGTGTACATGCTTTTTTTCTTGTCTAGTTTCATGTCTAGTACTCAAGGGACAAAGTTTTATAATCTGGGGATTAATAAGCATCCTTGCCTTATTTCTAATGTTAATAGAATTTTTTCTAGTATTTCTAAATAATCACACTGCTGGTTTTGGATTGAGATAAATATATAACTTATTTTTAAGTTGTTTTCAGCCCAAAATGAATATTATCAAATGTTTTTCCATCTGAGATGGCATGAGTTTTCTTTTAAGATTTATTAAAATGGTGATTAATAAACATGTTTCTTAATATCAACTCATCATAATATATGTGGTACAGGTTCCATTTGGTCAAGAAATATTATTTTAATAAGCTATTTAATTTCTTTACTAATAAGACAACTCTACAAGTAGACTTCTCTACAAGTAAACTTCCCTAACAAAATGCCACTTGGTCTTTAATTCGCCAGCTACCCACATACATACACATTGCACTAATCTATACATCCATATAAACATATAGATATCTCAGAGATAGCTGACATTTATGGGGAAAATATGTTTTCAGGTTCAAAATTCAATGCATCATTTCTAACAAAATTATCCTAAAAAAATCCTCAAATTATATTCTATGCAAAATTGATACTACTATACCTAACGTCAATAAAGGAGAATATCTATGAAAGCAATATGACGAGAAACGTGTTTCTTAAAAATACTTTAATGTCAGTTTTCTACTGTTCCTTTTTCTACTTTCTCTTTATCTGTCTTTTCACTTTTATTGCCTACCTGACACATTTGTTCCAAAAGACATTAGGTGGAGCTAAGTCAAAGAGAAACCTGTACAATGGTGAGAAAAGAAAAAAAAATAGTAGCCCAGAGAGAGGTGACATAGTTCTAAGAGTGAAGAGGATATCCACATGGGAGAGAAAAGGGAGATGACCTCCATGGAGCTTCAGAGCCTAACTGTGTTGAGTAGAATGGATAAAAGGATATGCAGGTAGCTCAGGATGAACAACTGGAGCCCAGGCAGGGTGAGAAGGGCTTCCTCACAAAGAAATGGCCCCATATGGAGAACAGTAAAGAAAACAGCCATATGTGTAGACGAAATAACAGATGCAATGGAATGTTACATATACATTCAAGAAAAAATTAAAATATATGTAAATAAGCATAGGGGAGTCCAATTTTTCACTATCAGAAAAAAGAGTTATAAGTATTGAGAGAAAACTAAAATAAATACTGTTAATTAGATTGGAAATGGAGGTACCAAAGCAAATCTATGGTTTTCAATACAAATAGCTAGATAGCTGTAAAAATAAAAATTGATATGAAAATGTGTACATATATGTCTGATCTTCCTAGCTCTGTTAATTGAGATAACCTGGGACCGGAAACACTTCCAAAAGTAATAAGCATATTGATCCCTCAGATCTTGGTTTCTAAATAACATTCTTCACTAAAAATAAACCAAGTAACCTTGGAGAAATAACAGATGCCAGGACTGGAGCAATTACAATACACATTAAGCCAGGAACATCTAGTGCCAACAGGTAAGACAAGTGCCTAAATTATGATAAAGACTTGTCAGAGCAAGTTTGAAGGAGTCTTACTACTTTAAAGTTATAATATGAGAAAATTTTAGCACCAAAATTTAACTACTATCAAATTATGACCCATTATCCAAATTAAGAAACCATTAGTTTATACTGATTTAAATAATAGGTTGAAATCTTGATGAAAATCAGAAAAATCACATAGTTTCAAAGTACAACCCACCCAAAAGTACTATTAATTACAAAGGGAGAAGGGTAATTTAGAGTAGAAAAATCTTGTATATATCAACTTTATCAAATAATCAAAGATAAGCCTGTCAGTTTGGGGATAATTGAAATCATGGATTACCTGACAGGATATAAAGAGAACAGCACAATATCGCATATGTAATATCCTTTCCTAAAATATACATATTATGGCTTAGTTTTAACTAAGTTATAACATTTTATAAGATGTCCCACAAAGGCTCATGTGTAAGACAATGCAAAAAATGTTTAAAGGTAAAAATATTGGGTTATGAGAAACATTATCTGTGCATTAATTCACTGATAGGGATTAACTGGGTGGTAACTGTAGGCAGGTAAGGTGTGGCTGAAAGAGGTGAGTCACTGATGGCATGTCCTTGGGGTTTGTATTTTGTCCCTGGTGAGGGGAGCTCTCTGCTTCTCCTTTGTCGTGTTCTGAGCTACTTTCCTGTGCCACACCCTTCTGCCCTGATGGCTTCACTTTGTGTTCAGAGCAATGAAGCTGGCTCTCTGGACTGACACCTCTAAATCTGTAAGCACCAAATAAACTTTTCCTCCTCTAAAATTGTTTTTAGAAGGTCTTTTGGTTACAGGAGCAAAACAATTCAGCTGTATTTGCTAGTGCATGAGCATTAGATAAACCCATACTGAGGATCATTCTACAAAATGTTATAGTCTCTTAAGACTCAGTGCTATGAAACTCAAGGAAAGTCAGAAAAACCTTTGAGAAACCTTTGAACATTGAAAAGACTAGCTGAGCACAGCTGCAGGCCTGAAGCCCCAGCTACCTGGGAGGCTAAGACAGGAGGATCACAAGTTCAAAGGCAGCCTAGGAAACTTAGCAAGAGCCTGTATCAAAATAAAATAAATACGGTTGTAAAAGTAGCTCAGTGGTAAAGTGCCCCTGGTGCAATTCCCAGTATGGTCAAAAAGCAAAACAAAAAATGAGAGTGAAGTAGACTGTTAAAAAAAAAAAAAAGGCTAAATAAAACATGTGGCTTTTGATCCAGACTTTTATAAGTATGCTAATTAGAATAATTAATAAAACCTGAGTTGAATCTGAAGAGTAATTACATCAATGCCTTTGCTCATGAGAAATAGACACTAAATTATCTGGCAGTAATAGGAATAATATCAGCCAATAGTTCAGAGTTTGTAAAAGATTTTCGAGGACTGAACTGGGGGTTGAACTCAGGGCCTTGCACATGCTAGGAAAGTATTCTACCAATTACCTACACCCCCAACCTTTTTTTACTTTGAGACAGAGTCTCGCTAAATTTCTAAAGCTGGACTTGAACTTGTAAAACTCCTGCTATAGCCTCCCAAGCAACTGGAGTTATAGACATATACCATTGTGCTAGTCAAAAAAAATGTTTTTAATATACTTGAAACCTTCCATAAGATCGTGAAGTTTTAATATTTAAATATAAAATTTTATGTCTTTGGTTTTGCTTATTATTTTGGAAGACCTAAACTTTGTACTTCTGGGAAAATGAAAGTAGATAGACTTGTTTTCACTGTTCTTCCTGCTAAGTACAATTATAAACCTAAGACCATATGGAAAACAAACTAAGATTCTGAAAGACAGAGAAGAGATACAAAGACAAGAGAATGCATGACCTGAGAAAGAACATGACAAAGATTCTCTAGAATTTTTTTGGCCCCATATATTCCCGAAGCTGAAGCAGCTGGCAACTTAGAGACACCAACAGTAGTAGATATTTCAAAAGCTCCAACAAGAGCCCAATGGAGCCAAATGACAAAGAAAGGAACTATCTGGAATAATAAAATTTTTAGACAATAACCTCACTACTCCAGGCAAACAAAACAGAAGAAACTTGACCACACCTACTCCAGAAAGGCAGGGTAGGGAATTTAGACATTCATTCCTGCTAGCCACTAACAATCCTCCCATGATGTATGATGTCAGTGGAAACCACAGGGAAGGTCTGGACTGTTGAGAGCCACAGCCAAGTCAGGATGGCACCTGACATTTTTCCAGAAGGAGTGGTTGGGAGGTGACGCCAGTGAGCCATTGGGATGATGGTGATTAAGTTAAGCTGTGTATAATATTGGGATAGTGACTGATAGCTGTAACTGGATGATGCTGGATAGGGGCAAGCTGTGTATTCAGTTGTGTATGTGGACCTCTGCTGTCCGGCAGTGGGGCAGCTCCTGTGCCTCAGGTGCCCGCTATTTTTGATGCCTGCTACTTTTGAATTCTCGCGGGGTTCCCATTGAGTTCCCGTTGGTTCTCACGGAGTTTCCGTGGAGTTCTGGAGAGTTCCCGTGGGGTTCTGGCAATAAAGTTGTTCCTGTTTGAACCTACAAGTGGCTCGTGATGTCCCGGTTATTTTGTGCCCAGCCAGACTGTGGCACTGGACTTCCTTCCCACTCAAACCTATAATAATGAAAAACCTCTCTCCCTCTATACCTGGGTGGGATAAGAGGAAGCCTCTTGGAGAGTCTGGAATCTCACCATCAACCAACAGTACTGAGGCTCTCTACCATGGTGCTGTGGAGACCCTGTGGAAGGCCAGCTCTCCCTCTGCTACAAAACAGTAACGAGGAACCCACTTTTTCTAGAGTGTCAATGGAAACCAAGTAGAAAACCTGGACTTATTCCACCACTTGGCAATAGTAAAGACGTTCCCTCCCAATTTGCCAAGACAGAGCAGTGTTAGAAAAAGTCAGCTATAACAAAAAGCTTAAAATCTAGAATTTCACAGCATAGTATGAAAATTTCCAGGTTTCAATTAAAAAAAATACTCAGAATATCAAGAACTATGAAGTCTAAGATGAAGTTACAAGAAAATCAATAATTATCTAACTCGAGTAACCAAAGCACAGTCATACATCGGCTTTTAAAAGGAGAGACAATATTTTTAATATAACTTGAGACATATAATTGTGTAAGCACCGTGAAAAGTAAGACTGGGAGGTTAAAAGGGAAGGGTTCTTATATGAGAGGGTCTGATGACTATCACAACAAGCTCTGTCAAAATCATAAGTTTGTTCTAAGTCAATTCAAGACCTCCAAATCTTCCTAATCTCCTACATAGTAAACTCAATCTGTTTTTCACTGGTATGATTATTTAGCACCAATATATATTTCTCTGAAAGATGTAATGTGACACACAAAAGCCCTAACTAATTTTTAAAGAGAGCCCTACATGATGCAGCTAAAGACAATCCCTCTACCAGAGATGATACTAATTAAATAACTGGTTTATAGAAATCAGATGGAATTATATATCTTAACTATAGCTCAAGATGATGCCTAAACCATTATTAAAAAATGAATATTATGTGCTCTTTTCTAACAACTCTGGTAATGTTTCCGAAGTCTTAATTGGTCTCCACTCATAAATCAGTGGCATATGAGACTCCACTCTAAGGTTTAATGAGTCATTATTTTCATGGTTTTCAGGGACAGACTGATAATACTGATTGTTTTAATGCCAATTATTTACAGAATCTAATGCTTTCATGTCTTGTTTACTGTTGTCTTAACATGATCTCTGCCATATGTATACCTCATCCAGTCACCCACCAGTCAATGCCATGGACATCTGGACTGCCCTGATATGCAAGTGGCCTTATAGATGGAATCCAAAACCAAACTCCCCTTCTACTGGGGGCCCTTAAATATGCCACTGTAGAAAGAATGTGACTTCCATTCCCTTTCAACACCCTTTTCAGCCTTACATAGCCAGAACAGTCATCACCCTATTCCCCTAAAAGCAGTTAGGGGCGCTTGTTCAGAAGTGAGAATGATTAAGATAGAATAGATAATGGGCCCCAATTCAGGTTTTTTAAATGTAAAGGACACTCCATGAAGTTAACCTGTAGAAACATTTCAAATATTCCACTCAACATCTTTCTCCCAGGGTGGCAGGAAAAGGGAAGCAGGACAGACCTGAGTGAAACCTACAGAATCACGGGTTAGTGAACAGTTTCAACAGTTTTCAAATACCTATTTAACAGAGATTTTAAGCAATAACCTTGGTACTTTTCCAAGACCTGATTAGCAACAGTGACCCTACCCAGTAGCTATATGAACCCCTAGATGAGTACATTTAAGTTGCAACTCCTATTGGGTCCCCTTTCATTCTGCAGGAGCTCTGGCTCTTTTTGTCTCCCTTAAATATAGTCTACTCTTTTGTGCTCTAAATAAATAAATACCTAACTCAAAATGACAAATTTATTGAAATTATCTGGAAAAGATTTTAAAGCAACCATGACTAAATTGCTGCACAAACAAGGGTGAATATGTTTTTTTAAGAAAGGAAAAATAGAAAGACCAAGCAAAAAAAAATACAAAATCTCAATAAGTAAGCAGAATAGGTAATATCCAAATGGAAATTTTAGATATGAAAAGTACAATAATGGAAAAAGAAGTTCATCGGATGGGCTCAATATCGGAATATAGTATGGAGGAAGACATAGGAGGAACCAGTGATCTGGAAAATGAGCAGAGAGAATACAGACTGAAAGAAAAAAAAAAAGAGCAGACTCGGGGATGTATGTGGTTATAACAGAAGACCTAATGTTCATGTCACTGAGTCCCAAAAGAAGAGAAAGAAATGGGACTGAAAAATTAAATAAATGAAGGCTGAAAGTATCCTAAAATTGGTAAAAGACATAAACCTATAGATTCAAGATGCTGAGCAAATCATAAACAAGATAAATTTAAAGAACTCTATGACATGATATCTTATAGTCAAACTTCTAAAAGGTAAATACAGAGAAAAAGTCTTGGAAGCAGTCAGAGAAAATGATGAATTATCTACAGGATGAAAACATTTAAAATGACATTTGTTTCTGGGGACACTGCACAGGGTCTGGAGACAGCCTCCAGCCACAACACTGCACACGACAGAGCTGCATCTCTGAAAACACTGCCAAACACCACCACCCAGCCTGACATGACCTGACACCCCATCTCTGAAAGCAGTTGCCTCCATCTTGGGACACCTTTGTCACCATCTTTAGTTGAGACAACTCTCAGCTTGGGACACCAGCTAGGGCCTAGAAGCAATATCAAGGTAACTATAATCCCCAAGTCCCCCCTCAACCCAGCAGCCACTATCCCAGCACAGTGCTTGTGGCTACATGGCCAGTCCATCCCTTACAAAGCCTGGTCCTGAACTGCCCAATACAAAACAGCTCTCCATGACAAGTGTGCAGCCCCCAGAGCACAGCATACAAGACCCCAGTAGAGAGAGGTTCCTGATTGGGAAGTAGAATGTAAGGGGATGAGTGAGATACAGTTTAGAGACTAAATTAAAGACCAGGAATTGTGAGGTCTATAGGTGATATAAGGAGATAAGACCTGGCACCCAGATCACATGAGCAGGCCCCAAAGGAGGGTGCAGTCTCCCATTGGGACTGGCAAGTGCTATACCCTACATTCATGAGTTCTGTCCTCAAGACCAACCCTCCACCCTAATAACCTTCACCATCCTAAAAGGTGTAGATACCAGCAAAAACCAGATTACCCCACATATTGAATGAGAAGAGAAGCAGGAAAGATACTGAACTCCAACAAAAACAATCCTTGTATTTTACTTTGAGATTTTTTTCTTCTTTTTGTTCTTCTCTCTCTCTCTCTCTCTCTCTCTCTCTCTCTCTCTCTCTCTC
>NW_025999968.1:1593229-1601155 GCF_001458135.2 Marmota marmota marmota | reverse complement strand
TCTCTCTCTCTCTCTCTCTCTCTCTCTCTCTCTCTCTCTCTCTCTCTCTCTCTCTCTCTTCTCCTGCCCTTACATCCCCAATATTTGTGAAACCAAGTACTTTTTGTAAATTAGGCTACTGAGGACTGGGATATCTGGAGAGTATATTGCAATTGTGTTGTATATTCTTTTATCTCCTATTTTTACATTTTTAATTTTTCTTAATTTTTATATTTTTGTTTTTTTGTACTCTCTCTATTATCTTCCCACTTACTTGTCTCTCCAAAATCACATTCTCTATTTTTTCTGGCTACTAGCCAACTTCTTTAGATTTCTCTTTCATGCTTCCTAAGATCTAATAACTGTATATCCTCACCTCGTACCTTCTTAAGATCTTACACCTCATCTCCAGTTCTCTCTTTGTCCACCATCAGAAACAGTAGACCCTTTTGCAAACCTACTGTTTATAGTGTAGATAATAATTGAACTCACCATTTCTGTATATTGTGACAAAACTGTAAACATCTTAATAGTAACTAGTTGGTTAAGGCTATATATTGTTTGTATTGGGATCTGTTAATATTGATCTCCCCCTTAAAGTAGACGTATTGGAACCCGACAGGGACACTATAAGCCTATCTGGTAAAAATTGTAATACCTTAGATCTGCAGTGCTAGAAGGGAAGACACATGAACAACATGTAAAAACAAGAAAAGAATGTGCCCCAAACAAACCAAACTACATTATTAAAATCCATGGCTAGCACAACAGAAGGAGAGAAAAAACTCAGATTATTAAAATACAAGATGAAGAAGGAAATATCACAATGGACATGTTTGAAATATGGAAGATAATTAGAAACTATTTTGAAATTTTATATTCCAAAAAAATAAAAAATATTGAAGACATTGACAAATTTCTAGAGACATATGACCTACCCAAACTGAATGAGGAGGTCATACACCATTTAAACAGATCAATTTCAAGTAATGAAATAGAAAGCACCATCAAAAGCCTACCAACCAAGAAAAGCCCAGGACAAGATGGATTCTCAGCTGAGTTCTACAAGACTTTGAAAGAAGAATTAACACCAATACTCCTCAAAGTATTCCATGAAATAGAAAAGTAGGGAACCAATCCAAACTCATTGTATGAGGCTAATATCATCCTGATACCAAAACCAGACAAAGACATATCAAGGAAAGAAAACTTCAGACCAATATCTCTGATGAAATAGATGCAAAATCTCAATAAAATTCTAGTAAATTGAATACAAAAACATATTTAAAAGATAGTGCACCACAATCAAATGGGGTTCATCCCAGGAATGCAAGGTTGGTTCAACATATGGAAATCAATAAATGTAATTCAACATGTAAATAGACTTAAAGATAAGAATCATATGATCATCTCAATTGATGCAGAAAAATCATTTGACAAAATACAGTATCCCTTCATGTTCAAAACACTACAAAAACTAGGGACAACAGGAACATATCCCAACATTTCAAAAGCTATCTATCCTAAGCCCCAGGCCAATGTTATTCTAAATGGAGAAAAATTGAAAGTATTCCCTCTAAAACTGAACAAGATAGGGATGCCCTCTTTAACCTCTGCTATTTAATGTTGTTCTTGAAACACCAGTCAGAGCAATTAGAGAGACAAAAGAAATTAAAGGGATATAGATAGGAAAAAAAGAACTCAAAATATCACTATTTGCCAATGACAGATTCTATATTTACAGGATCCAAAATATTCCACCAGAAAACTTCTAGAACTAATAAATGAATTCAGCAAAGTAGCAGGATATAAACTCAGGACCCACAAATCAAAACATTTCTGTACATCATTGACAAATCCTCTGAAAAAGAAACTAGGAAAAATACCCCATTTACAATAGCCTCAAAAAATAAAATACAAAACTTGGGAATCAACTTACTGAAAGAGTTGAAAGACCTCTATAATGAAAACTACAGAAATCAAAGAAAACCTTAGAAGATGTAAAGATCTGCAGTGTTCTTGGATAGGCAGAATAAATATTGTCAGAATGACCATGCTACCAAATGCACTATACAGAGTTAATGAATTCCCAATCAAAATCCCAAATTCCTCATAGAAATAGAAAAAGCAGTCATGAAATTTATCTGGAAAAATAAGAGACCCATAATAGTCAAAACAGTACTTAGCAAGAAGAGTGGAGCAGAAGGCATCACAATACCAGACCTCAAACTATAACACTGAGCAACAGTAACAAAAATGGTGCGGTATTGGCACCAAAATAGATTTGTAGACCAATGGTACAGAATAGAGGACACAGAGACAAACCCACATAAATACTGTTATCTCATACTAGACAAAGGCACCAAAAACATATTAGAGAATAGATAGCCTCTTCAACAAATGATACTGAGAAAACTGGAAATCCATTGCAGCAAAATGAAGGTAAGCCCTTATCTCTCACCATGCACAAAACTCAACCCAAAGTGGATCAAGGACCTAGGAATTAGACTAGAGACACAGCACCTAACAGAAGAAAATGTAGTCTCAAATAGTCATCTTGTTAGATTAGGCCCCAACTTCCTTAACAAGACTCTGATAGTGCAAGAAATACAATCAAGAATAAATAGATTGGGATGGATTCAAACTAAAAAGCTTCTTCTAAGCAAAAGGAATAATCATGAGGTGAAGAGAGAGCCTACAGTGTGGAAGCAAATTTTTACCACACGCACATCAGACAGGATATATAAAGAACTCAGAAAACTTAACACCACAAAAACAAATAACTCAATCAATAAATGGGCCAAAGACCTGAACAGACACTTCTCAGAAGACAATATACAATCAAACAATAAATGTATGAAAAAATGTTCAACATCTCTAGCAATTAGAGAAATGCAAATAAACTATGCTAAGATTTCATCTCACTCCAGTCAGAATGGCAGCTATTAAGAATACAAAGAACAATAAGTGTTGGCAAGGATGTGGGGGAAAAGGAACATTCATACATTGCTCATGGGACTGCAAATTGTTGCAGCCTATATGGAAAGCAGTATGTAGATTCTTTGGGAAACTTGTAATGGAACCACCATCTGACCCAGCTATCCCATACTTCACTCTATACCCAAAGGACTTTAAAACAGCATACTATAGTGATGCAGCCACATGTTTATAGCAACACAATTCACAATAGCTAAATTGTGGAACACTAGATGCCCTTCAATAGATGAATGGATAAAGATATTGTGGCATATATACACAATGAAATATTACTCAGCATTAAAAGAGGATAAAATTATGGCATTTGCAAGTAAATGGATGGAGTTGGAGAATATAATGCTAAGTGAAGTTAGCCAATCCCCAAATACAAAAGACCAAATGTGTTCTCTGATATTTGGATCCTGATTCATAGTGCAGGGCAGGGAGTGGAAGGGAGGAATGGAAGAACTTTGGATAAGGCAAATGGGAGGAAGGGGAAAAGAAGGGACATGGGTGTAGGAAAGATGTTGGAATGAGGTGGACATCATTGCCCTGAGTACATGTGTGAAGACCCAAATGGTGTGACTCTACTTTGTGTACAACCAGAGAAATGAAAAATTGTGCTCTATATGTATACTATGAATTGAAATGCATTCTGCTGTCATGTATAACAAATTAGAATAAATGAGTAAATTTAAATTTAAAAAATGATGATAATAGCAGATTCTGCTTAAACAGTTATAAATAATATTAAAAGAAGACAACTACTACCAAAAGCAAACAATATATACATCTTAAAATAACAGATAAATCAAAATAAAATCCTAAAAATTGTCAGTTATCTCATAAGGTAGCAGGGGAAAAAATAGGAATGAAAACAGAAGAAAAATTAAAGTGATAAAATAAAAATGTCACATTTAAGCCTTAGTGCACCAATAACAACATTAAACTTAAAAAATGTTAATGCACAAATTAAAAGATAGAGATGATCAGAATCTGTTGAAAACCATAAAATTGCTATATGCACTGTGTACAAAAGTTCACTTGAAATATAATGATATAAGCAGGTTGAAAATTATCAAGAATAATGTTTATGGGGCTGGGATGTAGCTCAGTGGCAAAGCGTCTGCCTTGCATTCGCAAAGCCCTGGGTTCGACCCCCAGTTCCAAAAAAGACAAAAAAAAAAAAAAGAACCCCACCAAAGAATAATGTTTATGATAATATTAATTAAAAGTAAATAAGACATTCTCCATGTCCGACCATTTATCTGCAAATATCATAATTATATTCTCCTTTAATGCTGAGTAATATTCCATTGTGTATATATGCCACAGTTTCTTTATCCATTTTCAGGTAAATGAGAATATCATGCTAAGCGAAGTAAGCCAATCCCAAAAAACCAAAGGCTGAATATTCTCTCTGATAAATGGATGCTGACCCATAATGGGGTGGCGGGTGTAGGGAGAATGAGGCACTCTGGTTGGGCAAAGGGCAGGAAGGAAAGGGAGGGGGCATGGGGTTTGAAAGATGGTGGAATGAAATGAATATCATTACCCTAGGTAAATGTATGACTCCACAGGTGATGCAACTCTACTTTGTGTAAAACCAGAGAAATGAAAAGTTGTGCTCCATCTGTATACAATGAATTGAAATACATTCTGCTATCATGTATAATTAGAACAAATTTTAAAAAATTTAAAAGTAAATAAGAGTGGCTTTATTAATAGGGTTAAGAACAAAGGAACTTACCAAAGGTAGAGGAAGTATATAATAATAAATGGGTCAATCCACCAAGAAAGCACAGCAATCCTAAATGTGTATACACCAAATTACAGAGCTTCAAAGTTTGTATTACAAAAACTGAGAAATAAAAGGAGAAATTTAAAAAAACACATTGATAGATGGAGCGTTCCATGACCTTCCTAACAACTGATAGAATGATTACACATAAAATCACCAAAGATATAGAAGGATTCAGCACCACCATCAGCCAACAAGATATAATCAACATTTATGGAACACTCTACCAACAATAGCAAAATATTTTCAAGTACCGTCTAAATATATTACAAGATGGATCAGACCCAAAGCTCTAACACAAACCTCAAGTAATTTAATAGAATTAAAATCATATAGAACATCTTCTTTGACCACACTAAAATCAGACTATAAATCAATAACAGAAAAATATGACAGGAAAATTTCCAAATATTTTTAAACTAGAAAACAAACTTCTAAAAAGTATTCATGGATCAAAGAGAAATAATCAAAGGAAATTTTTTAAAAATTCATATGTTGGCATTTTAACCCCTTGGACCTGAGATTGTGGCTACATTTAGAGATGGGTTTTTAAACATGTAAGTTAAAATGACATGTAAGCTAAGTATGTAAATTAAAGTGATACTAGTAGGGTGGGTCCCATCAAATGTGATTAGTGTCCTTATAAGAAGATGAAATTTGGATAGCAACACACAAGAAGGAGAGCAACAAGAGAATCCGAAGATGGCTATCTGCCATCTACAAACCAAGGAGGAAAGCACTCAGAAGAAATCAACTCTGATAATATTTTGAATTTGGACTTCTGGTCTCAAGAATTGTGACAAAATACATGTCTGTTGCTGAAGTCACCCATTCGGTGTCCTTTGTTATGGAAGTCTCAGCAAACTAACAGAATAATGTACAAATGTATGGGAGACACAGCTAAGGCAATGCTGAGAAGTAAATTACAGCACTTAATGCACATATTAGAAAAAAAATTCTAATCTATAATCAAGGCTCTCAGGTTGAGAATTTGAAAAAAGAAAAGAATAAACCCAAAGCAAATAGAAAAAAAAATAATAAAGGTCAGAAAAAAGTCAAAAAATTGTAAACAAAATAGGAATAAAACAATGAAACAAGGAATCCATTCATTGGAAAGATCGATAAAATTGGCAAATTGCTAGGATGAATAACAAAGAAAAGTTAAAAACACAAGTTATCCATAACCAGAATTAAACAAGAGATAATTATAGATACTGTAGATATCAAAATGATAATAAGATAATATTACAAACTTGTATTTTAAATCTTAGACAATATATAATAATTCCTGAAAAAAGCACAAAGTGCTATAAAGTCACCAAATATGAAAGAGATAATTTGAATATCATTATAACTATTAAGGAAATTTATTTCAAAACTGAACGCCAGATGGATCTTGGAGAATTCTATAAAACATTTAGGAAAGAATCAACACTAATTCTATACTTTCTTTTTAAAAAGTGTAAAATACAAGAGGAAGAAACCTTCCTGTGTGGTAGGATTCTAGTGCTATCTTACTAGCAAAAACTAACAAAGACAGTAAAAAAATATAAAACTACTAATATTCTTCCCAAATGAAGAATATTTAAAATATTAGCATGTTGCATTTAACAATGTAAAAATAATTCTTCACCATAAACAAATGCTATTTATTCCAAGAATGCAAGCTTAGTTTAATATTTTCAAAAATAATAATCAATGAAATCAACCATATTAATGGGCTAACAAGCAAAAATTATATAATCATATCAACTGATGCAGTAAAAATTCAACATTCACTTAATATTAAAAGATCTCAGAAAATTGGGGGATACAAAGGAATTTCATCAACTCAATAATGAGAACCCACTAAAAAGAAAAAAAGAAAAAAAAGAATCAAAAGCTAAGATTATACTTAAATGGTGAAAAACTGAAAGCTTTCCCTCTGTGATTGGGAACAGGCAAGGATACCCATACTCATAGTTCTTACTCAGTATAGTGAAAGAAGTTTTAGCTAGAGTTGTAACTCAGAAGAAAGAAGAAACATGCATCCATATCAGAAAGGGAGAAATAAAATTTTTATTATTTAAAAATGAAAAACAAATATGTGTAGAGAAGCCCAAGAAATCTATACAAATAAACTCCTGGAACTAATAAGTGAGTTCAATAAGGTATCAGGATACAAATAAACATATTTACACCATTTTTATTTCTATGTATTAGCAATAAACATCTCAGCACCAAAATTAAAAATACGATACCATTTATGATCACTCAAATAATGAAATAGTTGGAAAGCTAACAAAATATATACATGAGTTTTATGTTAAAAACTAAAATATAAACTACAAGAACTACAAGAAATCAAAGATCTAGATAAATGGAAAAAAATGTCTTGCTTATAAATTGGAAGACTCAAAATATTACAGTTGTTAATTCTAGTCAAAATTGGCAGAAAGTATTTTGTAGACACACATAGCACACTTAATATTATGTGTAGACACAAGGCAGAATAGCTAAAATAGTTTGGAAAAGAAAAAATAAAGTAGGAGTAATCACTCCATCTGTTGTTAAGACTTACACAGTAGTCAAGACAGTGGGGTATAGGATGCTACTATACACAAGATGGGACAAGATAGAGAACCAAGAAATAGATCTGGGCAAAGTTTCCAGTTTGACAAGTTACAAAATCAATTCAATGGAAAAATTTCAACAAAAAGTACTGAAACAACTGAATACCCATAAGCAACAAAATTAACTTAGACTTTAATACCTTAAACAAGAATTAACTAAAAATGGATCATGGACTACATTATACAATTTTTTTTTTTTTAGGAAAAAACAGGGGAAAGTATTCAGGGTCTAAAGCCAGAAAAAGTGTTTATAGATTTGATACCAAAATATGCCTGGAAAAATTGGCTAGGTATGGTGCCTATGATTCCAGTAACCAAGGAGGTTGAGGCAGGAGGATAACAAGTTCAAAATCACCTGAGCATCTAAGATAGCAAGACCCTGTTTAAAAGCATGAAACAAAAAATTAATTAAATAATCAAAAGGGATATTGATGTAGTTCAGTGATAAAATGCATCTGGGTTTGATTGCTAGCTAGTACAATGGGGAAAGAAAGAAAGAAAGAAAGAAAGAAAGAAAGAAAGAAAGAAAGAAAGAAAGAAAGAAAGAAAGAAAGAAAG
>NW_025999968.1:1587453-1591752 GCF_001458135.2 Marmota marmota marmota | reverse complement strand
AAGGAAGGAAGGAAGGAAGGAAGGAAGGAAGGAAGGAAGGAAGGAAGGAAGGAAGGAAGGAAGGAAAAATATACTGAAAAACAAAACTTCTTCCAAATTGAAAAATTCTGCTCTGCGAGAGACCTTAATAAAGAATGAAAATACACATTGTTGGAGCACTATCTGCAAATTTCATAACTAACAGAAGACTAGCATTTAGAACATATAATGAACAGTATAAAAACAGTATAAAATTCAACAGTATAAAAACAATTTAATTAGAAAACAAAGAACATGAAGATACACTACACTTAAAAAAATAGACCCATGAAAAAATATGCTCATGAAGAATGTTCAACATGATTATGCAGTAGAAAAATTCACATTAAAACCAGAATAAAATATTATCACCTAAAACAATGTAAAATAAAGTCACAACATTAAAACTCAGCAACAACCAAATGCTGGTGAGGATGCAAAGAATGTGGGAGTGCAGAATGGAGCAGACACTCTGAAAACCGGTTTGTTAGATTTTGGAAACTGTCCATAGGATCTAGAAATTGCAAGTCTCTTACTATTACTCTAAAGTTTATGAAATTTTATTTTTTTTGTTCCATCAGGTCCATTTCTGTAATTAGAAAATATCTATATGCTAGATCTCTCAGTCTCTTTCCCATAACAACTATGTTTTCTTTTTTTGTAATCTCTATTTTCTATTTTTGAATTTTTCTCAAACCAATCTTCCATGACTTTTATTATGCTTTCATTGTAATCCAGTTAATTTTTTTCAATATGACATTCATTTCTGTGATCAATTTATTCTTTTCTTTAATATTTACATATACTCTGAAAGTTTGTATACCATCTGCTTTTGTTGTTTCTTTTCAAAATGCTTATGTTTCAACATTAGATCTTTTTAAAAACTAAAATCAGAGGGAGACCCAACATGGCGGCGGGCGGGGAGGCAGCACTTTCAGTACCTCCTCAATCACGGGGACAGAGAGACGCAATAATACGTTCAGATTCTACCTGCTGAGAAACTTCTAGCAAAATTCAGCTGAAGTGAGACCTGCTTGGGAATTTGTAGGATTATTGGAGGTGACAGTATGCCCCAGACAAGTGAATCTCTGCCACGCAGCGCGGAGGTCCAGACCTGCCGCTGCTGCGTGCCGACCAGCATAGTAGGAGGCGTAGGGACCCTATGAAGAGGTCGCTAACCAAGCCTTCATGAAACAGCGAACAAAAACTGAAACCAACTGAGACTGGGTCAGACCAGAGACAGGCCAGACCCACCCCTCCCATCAGACACTCCAGCAAGGAGTCTGGGGCCCGCCATAGCAGAGAGGTGACATCACCAGAGTTCAGCGGACGGGATCCCTTCCCAGCAGAATCAGCTTTATCGGGTGTGTGACTACCACCCCCACCAGATACATATAGCCGGGAAACCTCAAAAATCTCGACCCAGAGCGCTGTGGGCATGACTGTAGGGGCCTAGGGAAACAGAGGAGACTCCTGACCCCCAACTACCCCTACCGCCAGTGGCAACACCCAAGTTCTTAGCCGCCAGTTCCCGGGGGGCATGCCCACCAAAAGGGTCCAGACAAATTAAACTGTCGGTTCCCAGATCACCGCTCCACAGCCCTGGAGTTTGGATGAATGACAGAGAGAGTGCTCAGTCATTCGGGAAATAGGGCATACAATGGGGCTACAAGTGTAAACAGATCGTTGGAGAGCGCCTCTGGTGAGCGGAGGTCTAGCTGGCTGGCAGGAGGAAGGGGGGAGGGGCCGGAGAAGAGAAACAGCTCTGGACTAACAGGATTGAGAGACGCCCAGGAGCCGCCTTAGGAGGATTGCTGCCGGCACATAGAGGGCAGAAGCTCGGCTCGGAGGGCACAGCTCCACCTACTGGAAGAAAAGAAAATGGGTCTCTAAGACTTCATTTTTTTTATTTTCTATTTTATTAGTTTTTTTCTTCCTTCTTTCTTTTCCCTTTTCAAGTTTATTGTTCTTTCCATTCTCCTTTATTCTACCTATCTCTCCCTCCCTCTTTCTCTTTAAGAACTCCTTCCCCCCCTTCCCCCTAATTTCATCCCGAGCATTACATCTTCCATTACGTGTAATTGTCTAAATGCAAATAGGTGATTGTTTGGAGGCTGTCTACAGGGCTCCTAAATACCTAGCTATTACCAAATACCCTGATCCAATCGCCTGTTAATATCCCCCTTCAGTAGAGAAATCTTCCAAAGTAGCCAAGACATACTAACCTTCATACCATCATAGCACCTAACCTAAACATAAAGTCCTAAGACCAAACAACAAATCACTATATGCATACAGAATCCATAAGCCTTTTATGAATTGAATGAATCAGCTTTAAATTATAATAAAACCCAGCATTTCTAGGCATAGTCTCCCACCACAAAGGAGAGACCACAGAGATATACAAAACCAAAACAAATTTATAGGAGAAAACAGAAACACAGCAGTTAAACAGAGTTGGAAAGTAACATGAACACCATGAAAAAAAACAAGGGAAAAAAGGATTACAAACAATGCAGGACAACTTAAATTTACAGGAGAACCTAGAGTCATCAGAAAAATGTACAGAGAAAGAACTCAAGGCATACCTGATTCACATGGAATGGAATCTTAGAGAAGTCATTAGACAGCAAGTCCAAACAATGAAAGAATACTTTGAAAATGAATTGCATAAGTAAATTCAAATAGCAAAAAATGAACTCTACCAGGACATAGAGATTTTTTTTAAAAAATCAAACAGTAATCCTAGAAATGCAGGAAACCAAAAACCAAATTAAAAACTCAAACAAGAATATTACAAATAGACTAGATCAAATAAAAGTCAGAACATCAGATAATGAAGACAATGTTTATCAACTCGAAAAGAATATAGTCAATGCAGAAAGGATGGTAAGAAATCACGATCAAGGCATCCAAGAGATATGGGATGTCATAAAAAAACCAAACTTGAGAGTCACTGGGATAGAAGAAGGTATAGAGGTCCAAACCAAAGGAATGAACAATCTGTTGAATGAAATAATCTTAGAAAACTTTCCAGATATGAAAGATGGAATGGATTGCCAAATCCTGGAAGCATACAGGACCACAAACATAAAAAAACCGTAATAGACCAACTCCAAGACACATAATTATGAAGATATCCAACATACAGAACAAGGAGAGAATATTAAAAGCTATGAGAGAAAGGAGGCAGATAACATTCAGGGGTAAACCAATTAAGTTAACAGCTGATTTTTCATCACAGACGTTGAAAGCGAGAAGATCCTAGAACAACGTATTTCAAATGGTGAAAAATAATGGATTCCAACCAAGAATACTGTATCCAGCAAAATTAAGCTTCAGGTTTGACAATGAAATTTAAATATTTCACGATAAACAAAAGTTAAAAGAATTCGCAGCCAGAAAACCAGCACTGCAAGGCATTTTGAGCAAAACACTACAAGAAGAGGAATTGAAAAATAGTGCCCAAAACTAACAATGGGAGGTAACTCAGTAAAGGGGGGAAAAATAACCAAAGAGGAAAAACTAGCCAAATTAAAATAAATAAATAAATAAGCATGACTGGAAGTACAAACTGTATATCAATAGTAAGCCTAAATGTTAATGGCTTAAACTCACCAATCAAGAGACATAGGCTAGTAACCTGGATTAAAAAAACAGATCCAACAATATGCTGCCTTCAGGAGACTCATATGATAGGAAAAGACATACACAGGCTGAAGGTGAAAGGTTGGGAAAAATCATACCACTCATATGGTCCTCGGAAGCAAGCAGGAGTTGCCATACTCATATCGAATAAAATCAACTTCAAACCTAAGTTAATCAAAAGGGATAAAGAAAGACACTATATACTGTTAAAGGGAACCATTCACCAACAAGACATAACAATTATCAATATGTATGCACCAAATAATGGTGCTGCAATGTTCATAAAACAAACTCTCGAGGTAGGCGGAACGGTGACCACCGGCAGAAAAGGCCCAGTGGCCCACGGCTGAACAGAGCTTCCAATCACTCCTGTAAGGTAGGCGGGCCTGCGACCCACCAGCAGAAGAGGAGCAGCTGCCTGCTGAGAGGCAGAGCCGCCCCCTCCCCCTACGCTGGCAAGGTAGAGGAAATTGTGACCATCCACAGAGCAGGCCCAGCGGCCTGCTGAGGGGCAGAGCCGCCCCCCACCCCCAGCGCCCGCCAGGTAGGCGGAACGGTGACCACTGGCAGAAAAGGCCCAGTGGCCCACGGCTGAACAGAGCTTCCAATCACTCCTGCAAGGTAGGCGGGCCT
>NW_025999968.1:1528771-1582932 GCF_001458135.2 Marmota marmota marmota | reverse complement strand
AATAGGACACCCATAGCACAAAAGTTAATACCTAGAATCAACAAATGGGACTTACTCAAACTAAAAAGTTTTTTCTCAGCAAGAGAATCAATAAGAGAGGTAAATAGGGAGCCTACATCCTGGGAACAAATTTTTACTCCTCACACTTCAGATAGAGCCCTAATATCCAGAGTATACAAAGAACTCAAAAAATTAAACAATAAGATAACAAATAACCCAATCAACAAATGGGCCAAGGACCTGAACAGACACTTCTCAGAGGAGGACATACAAACAATCAACAAGTACATGAAAAAATGCTCACCATCTCTAGCAGTCAGAGAAATGCAAATCAAAACCACCCTAAGATACCATCTCACCCCAGTAAGATTGGCAGCCATTATGAAGTCAAACAACAACAAGTGCTGGCGAGGATGTGGGGAAAAGTGTACACTTGTTCATTGCTGGTGGGACTGCAAATTGGTGCGGCCAATTTGGAAAGCAGTATGGAGATTCCTTGGAAAGCTGGGAATGGAACCACCATTTGACCCAGCTATTCCCCTTCTTGGACTATTCCCTAAAGACCTTAAAAGAGCGTACTATAGGGATACTGCTACATGGATGTTCATAGCAGCACAATTCACAATAGCTAGACTGTGGAACCAACCTAGATGCCCTTCAATAGATGAATGGATAAAAAAAAATCTGGCATTTATACACAATGGAGTACTACTCAGCACTAAAAAATGACAAAATCATGGCATTTGCAGGGAAATGGATGGCACTAGAGCAGATTATGCTAAGTGAAGCTAGCCAATCCCTAAAAAATAAATGCCAAATGTCAACTTTGATATAAGGAGAGCAACTAAGAACAGAGCAGGGAGGAAGAGCATGAGAAGATTAACATTAAACAGGGACGAGAGGTGGGAGGGAAAGGGAGAGAGAAGGGAAATTGCATGTAAATGGAAGGAGACCCTCATTGTTATACAAAATTACATATAAGAGGAGGTGAAGGGAAAGTGGGGAAAAACAAGGGAGAGAAATGAAGTATAGTAGATGGGGTAGAGAGAGACGATGGGAGGGGAGGGAAGGGGAGGGGGGATAGTAGAGGATAGGAAGGGCAGCAGAATACAACAGACAATAGTACGGCAGTATGTAAAAACGTAGATGTGTAACCGATGTGATTCTGCAATCTGTATACGGGGTAAAAATGGGAGTTTATAACCCACTTGAATCAAATGTATGAAATATGATATGTCAAGATCTATGTACTGTTTTGAACAACTAATTAAAAAAATACATAAATAAATAAATTTTTTAAAAAACTAAAAGCATTTCATTAAATATTTATTTTTGATCCATGTTATTATTTCTAATGTAACAGTTATATTTTATGGCAACATGTTTCTGCTTGGTATTCTTGTTATACCATTTATTATTCCTATTTCCTATTTTATTATTCATATATAGTACTTCTACTTTTGTTCTCCTTTGTCTTGGAATATTTCTAATATACTTTATACTGAACATGTATTATATTATTAATCATCTTAGAAGTAGTTAAGATTGTTTTGATGAAATATTTAAGTAGAAGTTCATTTGGGTTATGGATCAAGAAAGTGTTCTGGGGCAGTGACATCTGTGTTACATCGTTGTGTGCATAAGTCATTTTACCCTTTAAAGATGTGCAGAGAACTTGCTGCAGAATGATCCGAATTTTAAATCTCTCTTTTCTGTCCAAGTTGGGTCAAAAGCTGGCCATGTGAGAACAGCACATGTCTATATGTCATCATTCACCCCTGTCTTCAACATATTTCCCTGGCGCTTAATGAAAACCAGGAAAGCTCCTGCTACCTAGTCATGCATAAGTTCCCAGTACTTCAAGTCAGCTAACTGTTGATTTAGTGTAGGATCTGAACTCTACTTTGAGGAAATGTTATTTCTTAGCTATAAGATCTGCAGGCACATGAACTTCACTGGATGTTCCCACGTTCTTGTTGATCTTCCATGTATTTGTCAGGCTCTCATTAAATGTTGAGATTTGGCTGTTGTACATATCAAGTAAATTTACTGAAGATAGAGACAATTTGCGTTTTTCTTCCTGTTTCTTCTGAATGATGGAGTGATTTCAAACGTTAAAAGTGTGACAATCTTATTTCAAATTTTTTAAGTTATTAAAGAATTCTCTCAGTGATTTCAGCAAAGATACTGTGGATGAGGTTATTTCATCTTGACCTCCTAATCATAACATTATTGGGTATTATATTTCAGTCATTGACAATTAATGACATTTTATATCTTCTCTTAAGCAGTATTAAAATTACCCGCCTTTTCATTTTTCAAAATTTAAAACCTTATTTATCAACTATTAAATATCTTAAATAATAATAACTACATAAATATATTTATGTATAAATATGTTGACTAGAAATTTGAAATATGATTAAAATTCCTAAATTAAGACACAAATTGATAAGGTGATTTTATCTTTCAGCTGGTTCTTTTATTAGGTCATATTTGTTTGTTTAACTCTACAGGCTTTGTAGAAACATGAAAATATTTTTGGTACATAAACAAGCCATTGGAGGAAAATTTTGTATACAAAGTTTGACCTCTTCTTGAAAACTTTGTTAAATAAATGTTTTAAAACTAGGCCTGTAGGCTTACTCAGCTACATAAGTATAATCAAACTCATATGTATTATATTCACTAATGCTATATTTTTACCACAATAATACTGTAGGAAGGAAGAAGTGATAAAGGAGCAGCCAAGTTACTAGATCTCCAAAATCCCTTCATAAAAATAAATACAGTAATTAGGATAGTGAAACCCAAAGCTTATGGAAAATGTCCACATAAAACTATGTCCAAAATATCTCTGGGATGCCAACACACAAGCAGATGGTGACAAACCAATTGTTGCTACAACATCCGTTTCCAATTATAAGGAGAAAAATGGAGAAAGCAATGGGGAGAACCCCTTCTGTGTGGAGATGGCCAAGTCAATCTGAGAAGCACAGCAGAGCTCAAGAGTGGATTTTCCCGACTTCAGTTTAGAGGGAGTGTAAGGTTACTGCCAAAAGAGCTGAAGAGACTATAGCAGCCTGGGTTTTTGAACTCTTAAAACAAACAAACAACAATAACAAATATAGAAATAGATACAAAGCATATGTAATTGATATTACTGAAAGAGGAAATTTGAAACAATGAAAGACAATGTGTATCAAAAGTATTAATCAAGAATAATTTATTTTTGAAAGTTTATTTAAAAATGCATACTGGACAGAGACACTATAAACGTACCATACTCCTGGAAAGATCAATCAAAATACCCAACTTTAAGACATATCATATTAAACCTACAACACTTTTTAAAATAAAAAATCTGAAGACATACCAAAACGGAGAGATAGAGATCATGATGAATACCCAAAAAGGCAAACATATTCTAATAAATATGTAATATTTCAAAAAATGAAAAATATATCTTTGGACATTCAAGATAAAAATATCAAGTTATTTATGAGACTTTGAAAAATCAAATTTTTATTAAACTTTTGACAGCAGTGTTTTATAACAAAAGATAGAATAGAAATATATTTGAAACACTTGAGGAAAGAAGGTGTATGTTAACTAAAGGCTTTATATCTATTCAAACTAGTAACCATATAGCAGGCAAACTTCTATGAAGGTGAAAGAATGGTGCTAAGCACTAAGCACTTATTTACCTATAGAATTAAGACTATATAATTGCCACAGGAGAAAGAATATGGAATACAATGGCTTTGGGGTCTGAAAGTGTAGGTCAATATAACAATCAAAAAAGGGAAGATAAAAGGAAAAAAGATGAAAGAGTAGATTTATTGATTGCCTTATAGCTTTAATCTAGGATAAAAGAATATTACTTCAGATTAGATGCTGGGAAATAGAGACTAGAAAGAAGTGGTTACTAGTTAATTCCAATATTACTAATAGTAAACAACCAAAAGTTGATAAACAAGTGAAAAAAATAAACTAGAACATTATTCAGAGAGTCTAGTATAAAAGTAAACTGTACAAAAATATAACCCTCATGAGGACGAAACTAAATAATAGAAGAATACGTCCTCACCTTTTAAAAAACATTTATACAGAAAAGGCAGAATAAAGGGAACAAGGAAAGAAGTATAATGTCCTTATATATATCTTTGTAAGATGTTAGTTTGGAACTAAAGTTAATTAAAATGTTAACTAAGTTAATATTTTCCTCAAACACCATTAACAACATTGAAATTTTCAATAAGTTCCTTCAAATAAAAATAACAGAAAATAAATGCACCTAAATATGCATTCAGTTGGGTGAGCTATTACAAGAGACTTTAGAAACACTAATTTAAATACACATGACCAGAGGAATATAAACGAAAATAAGACCTGCTAATTTTTTTTCACTTATCATCATTATTTGTGGTAGTGCTGTGATTGAGACTATTGCATGTATGTTTTAAATGATAGAACAAATGTGTAGTTGTGAGACATCCTGTTATTTCTTGCATCATTGAAAACTTAATTCTTGCCAAGGGATAAAGCATACACAGATGAAAGAAGTAAAAATTCTCTAATCCTTACTTTGAAACTCATGTAAGTATCAGAACAAACTTGTAATATATTTTGTCCTTTAAATATGGCCTAGCTCTATTAACTGAAAAATCTTAGAAACAATGTTCAAAACAATGGCAGTATGCATTCCTACTGCACAAATTGTAGTCTCTGCATACCATTTCACACTGCAAGGACTAGGAATTCATAGAGAATTGGCTGATTCATTTCTGTATGCATCTAAACATTTTAGCATACCCAAGAAAACTATCAAAGACCATTTACTGTGAATCAGACCAACCCAGGAACCAATTTGAAAAGTTTACCATTATCAAAAATAGGAAAATTTTAGTATTAATGAAGCATGAATGAAAACTGCAATGAATTAAAACATGTAAGATATTTTTTCAACTATTAATTCAAATAATACCAAAATTTACTGTAAAAACCCAGTTGATCACTGTACTAGCAATTCAATTTATTACTTGAATTAGAAATAGTGGGAAGAATTAAGAAAATAAAAGAATAGAATCAAGTATTTATGATAGGTTTCCTATACACTTGTGCCACAATAACCAAATCAAGATAAAAGGAAGTTTCTTCCTGCAGAAATATTCTGGCTAAAAATGAAGAAGTAATGATGGAAATAAAATATCTAAATGGATCAATAACTGATCTGGACATTGATACCAATGATGGCTAAGAACCAGGCACTATGTGCTTCCAAATGAAAGAATATACCATGAATTATAAAATAGACATGGTGAGAACACTAATACTATGATCATGCCTGTTGGTCAAACTACCAATTTAAAGAAAGTAAGAAATGTTAAATACCACCAAGGAAATGCAATCAACAAACTATAGAGTGTGGGAAATTAAATTGCAAAATAAATAAATAGGTAAATAAATAAATGAGGGGGAAGAGGGAGGAGAGTAGAAATCTAAGATTATAGGAAGGGTGGAATAAGCTTAGAGATTAAGAGATTTCAAAACCATAATTCAGTCATAAAAGTTGAATCTCACTTGGATTCTGAAAATATATACCATTAAAACAAATTAAACTTTTTTGAGATTAAAATTTGATAAATACTAATGGATATTCAATGATATTAAGAAATTATTGGAAAATATTTTAGTGATCATAACTTAAAAGTTAACTTTTAAAGGAGATAGATATTTATATTTTTACTAATTAAGAAATAGTATGTCCAAGATTAACTTTGAAACAATATTAAAGGAGTGAAACAATGAGAATGAAACTAGAATGGCTATAACTGATAATTTTTCAATTTGAGTGTTTGTTCATTGTGTTTCATAATATTCTACTAATTTGTATATTTGAAATTTTTAATAATAAAAACTTGATCAATTCAAAAAAAGTTGATTCTTTGAAAATATATACAAGTTTGACAAACCCTTAGTCAAACTAATCAAAACAGACCCCAATCAACAAATGTACAATGAAAAAGGAGAAATTAATACAGATATATCTGAAATCCATATGATCATAGTGACTATTCTGAAGTCTTATATTCCAATAAATTGGAATATATAATATATATTGACAAATTTTTAGACATGTGTCGCAAAAATCCTTAATAAAACATTAGCAAATCACACTCTAAAACACATTAAGAACATTGTATACCATGATCAAGTTGGTTTCTTTCCAGGGATACAAATTCACTGTACTCAAATCAACAAATGTAATTCACCACATAAATAGAAATAAAGGCAAAAAAATCATATGATTCTTAATGGACGCAAAACAGCCATCAACAAAATAGCACTCATTCATGTTAAAAACAAACAAACAAAAAGAAACTGAAGGTTGAAGGAACTAACCTTTATATTATAAAAGCTATATATGATAAACCCAAAGCCAACATCATATTGAACACAGAAAAACTGAAAGTATTTCTCCTAAAATCCAAAACAAGACAAGGATGCCCATTCTCAGTATCCCTACTCAATAAAGTTCTTAAAATACTAGCCAGACTCATTGGGCAAGAGAAGGAAATTAAATGGATACAAATATTAAAAGAAAAAAATCAAATTATCTCTGTTCATTGATGACATGATCCTATAATTAGAAGATCCAGAAAATGGCACCAAAAGACTTCTAGAACTAATTAGCAATTTCAGCAAAGTAGCAGGGTACAACATTAACATACAAAAATTAGTATGTTTCCTATACTACAATAATGAATCTGTTGTGAAAGAAATCAGGAAAACAATTTCATTCACAATAGCCTCAAAATATAAACAAACAAAAAAACAAGCCTGGGAATAAATCTAACCAAGGAGATGAAAGAGCTCTACACTGAAATTGTAGAAAACTGAAGAAATTGAAGAAGACCTCAAAATATGGAATGAACTCCCATGCTCTTGAATAGGCAGAATTAATATTGTCAAAATGGCCATACTACTGAAAGTGTTCTACTGATTCAATGCAATCCGCATCAAAATACCAATGACATTATTTCACAAAAGTAGAAAAAAATAGTACTAAACTTCTATAGAAAAATAAAAGACCCAGAATAGTCTAAGCAATACTGAGAGCAAGAAGAGCAATGCTGGAGGCATCACAATGACTGATATCAAATTATACTACAAAATCATAGTAACAAAAACAGCATAATATTGGGCATCAAAAACAATATAAAGACCAGTAGAATAGTGTAGAAGACACAGAGACAAATTCAAATAGATGTAGTTATCTGATCTTCGACACAGGTGTCAAAAATTTACTTGGAGAAAAGATAGCTCTCTTTTTTTGGTACCAGGGATTGAACTCAGGGGCTCTTAACCACTGAACAACATCCCCAGCCCGTTTTATATTTTATTTAGAAACAGGTTCTCACTAAGTTGCTTAGGGCCTCCATAAGTGGCTGAGATTGGCTTTGAACTCTCATTTTTTTTTAAAGAAAGAGTGAGAGAGAGAGAATTTTTTAATATTTATTTTTTAGTTTCCAGCAGACACAACATCTTTATTTGTATGTGGTGCTGAGGATTGAACCCAGGCCTTACGCAAGCCAGGCGAGCGTGCTACCGCTTGAGCCACATCCCCAGCCCTGGCTTTGAACTCTCAATCCTCTTACCTCAGCCTTCTGAGCCACTGCGATTAAGGCATGCACCACTGTGACCAGCAAGATAGCCTTTTTAATAAATGATACTGGGAAAAATATATAACCATATCTAGAAGAATTAAACTAGATGCCTTCATCTCACCCTGCACAAAAATCAACTCAAAATGGATCAAAGATCTAGGAATTAGGCCAGAAATACTGCAAATCCTATGAGAAAATATAGCACCAACACTCCAACAAGTTAGCACAGGTATTGACTTCCTTAATAAAACTCCAAAAGCTCAAGAAATGAAACCAAGAATCAATGACTTCAAATTTTAAAAAAAGAATTTCTGCACAGCAAAGGAGACAATAAGAGCATGAAGACATAGCCTACAGAACGTGATAAAAATCTTCCAGATACTCTTAACAAAAAGAGATTAGTATCTAGAATATATAAAGAACTCAAAAAGTTCACATCAAAAGAACAAATAAGCCAATCAATAAATGGGCAAATGAAGTAAACATACATTTATCAAAAGAAGACGTTCAAATGGTCAACAAATATATAAAAGCATGTTTAACATCCTTAGCAATCAGGGAAATGAAAATCAAAACTACACTGATATGTCATCTCTCTCTCTAGTTAGAATGACAATCTCAAGGATATAAATAATAATATATGTCGGTGGAGAAAATGGTACCCTCATACATTGTTGGTGGTAATACAAATTAGTACAATCACTTTGGAAAGCAGTTTAGAGATTCCCCAAATGATGGGGAATGGAATCACCATGTTAACCAGCTATCCCACTCCTTGATATTTATGCAAAAGAACAGAAATCAGCATACTATAGTGTAACACACATTCCATTGTTCACAGAAGCACAATTCACAATAGCCAAGTTATGGAACCAGCTTAGGTGCCTGTCAACAGATGAATGGACAAAGAAAATGTGTTATATATACGCAAGGGAGTTTTACTCAGCCATAAAGAAGAATGAAATTGTGTTTTCTGGTAAATGAGTGTAACTAGAGAATATCATGCTAAATAAAATCAGCCATACTCAGAAATCAAGGGTCAAATGTTTTCTCTCATATACAGAAGCTAGAGAAAAATAGGAATTTTTTTTAGAGGCAGGATGTCAGGAAACTAAAAGGGAGAATCTGAGCAAAGGAAGGGGATTGAAGATAAGGGTGAAGAGATGAGAAAAGGAGGAATTGTAGAATAAAATTGACTATGTGCATATATGAATACATCACAATAAGTTCCAATTTTACATATAATTGTAATGCACCAATTAAAAAAAAACAATAAATAAAAGAAAGACTAATAGAATAATTATCCAGCAGAGGAAGGAGAGGAGCAAAAAGGGAGGTACTAAGGATTAAAATGGAACAAATTATGCTATTTATATTTATGAATATGTCATACTGAACCCCACTATTTTGTATATCCATAATGCACTAATAAAAACATTTTTTATATCTTTATTTTGCATTTATGTGGTTCTGAGGATCAAACCCAGTGCCTCATGCATGCTAGGCAAGCACTCTACCACTGAGCTACCACCCCAGTCCCACTAATAAAAACATTTTTAAAAAATGAGAAAGGGGAGGGGAAAGGAATAATCAAAAGTTATACTTTATGGTCATTACTTCAAAATAAATTTTTCATCTGCCAAAGACCACCAGGTGGAGACAACCTGCTTGAGAGTTAGGGCAACCCAAAGGCAGAGATAGGCCAGGTCCTGATGATGCCCTATAATCCCAGTCTCATAACTATCGCATAACTGTGCCTGGGTCCCTTGTACTTCAAAATATTTATATATAATGCATAATTTATATATACATATATATAAATTATAAATATATATATTATAAATATATATAAATATATATATATAAATTAATTATCAATGGATCTTTATTTTATTTATTTATATGTGGTACTGGGGATCAAACCCAGTGCCTTGCTCATGCCAGGGAAGTGCTCCACCACTGAGCCACAACCCCAGCCCCTCAAAACATATTTTTTAAAAATAATCTATATCATAAAATATCAGCAGATTTTGATTAAAGTCTGATGGAGAAATCATGAAGAAATGGAAATTGGAAGATGTTAGTTGCATAGATTCCCACCTGCATGGACAGTTACACATGAAAGATGCCTAAATTATGGCTGTGGGCCTGAGAGGAGGATTTGACCTCCAATTGTCTTGTTCTTCTGTAATTAGCATTTTACAACAATTTTGGATTACTATTTGGTACAAATAGTATGCTTATAAATTTTCATACATATATATCTAGGAGTTATTCATAAATTATATAAATATAAATGAAGATTCAGAGATATCATAATATCTATATAAATGAGCTGCTATTGATGAGATTTTATTTTACATGAATAAATTAACAGCTTAACATTAAAAATCAGAGTTGACTGCATAGCACAGAGAAAGAAAAAGGGTCTAACAGAAAAAGCACGGGATTTCAACTGGAAGCAAGCTCAACTAATGTCTATCTTCAAGGGGCAAAAAAAACCCCACAATTATAAACAGGTTTTAACAGGAGTACAATCTTCTGATGAGAAAAAGTAATTATTCAATTATATATAGCCCTTTCCAGAACATACAGGTCTTACTTTCAGTTCTTGTTAAGAAAGAAACTTTTAAAGTCTTGAATGTTATAAAAGGGAAAGGACAATTATCAAGAAAGCATTAAATGATAAGAAACAGTGGTTTCTTCTAAAGAAAATAAGAGTCTGTGGCAATTTTCTTACTTTCTGGACAAGGTGAAGACCTGCAGAAAAAAACTAAACATACTCTATGTAGGTCATAACTGAGATCCAAGAATGGAAATTACAGAGATAGTGATATTCTAGGGAACAGAGTTGTTTGAAATAAAAGATTCTCATGGAAACAGTGAGCATACTGATCGTTACAACTGTTCATGAGAATTGCCTCTTAAAATTATTAGTATCTTTCCCATCAATGGAAAGTAGAAAATTGAGATAAATGACATTTACAGTCCCTTTAGGATTTTATATTTCATTACTAATTATACTAATAATCAACTGTACCATATTTATTATCAGGCATCTATAAATCTTATCCATAATAACATATATTTGTTATTATCAATAAAAAAATTGTTAAACCATCTGAAAACAACAAAATTCTCAGCTTTTTATATGTATTTGTTCTTGCTTGACTCATATTTTCCCCCTTCCTATTTTCCAATTTAACTAACTAAGCCTATCCACTGAGCACACCACTATTATGTAGGTAGAAACATTTCATGCGCTGGCCAAAGTGTCCATTAAACTCTTATGTTTTGTGAATCAGCAGTTCTCTAAGTGATTTAAGTTGCCTCTTCCTTTCTCTACTGATTGCCTAGCAAAACTTCATAATAGATATATGAATATATTCTACTAAGTATAATCTGAAGCCACATAACCTTTTCACGGTAGAAACCAAGTTAAGCTTACCTAGATTCAGAGCATCTTATATGATTAAAATTTAAATCTTGCTACATTAAATGGAATAAAAATGACATATTTTGCTAATCCATTGAATCTACATATCTATTTATAAATTACACTACAATATGTTTTACCAAACTTGATGTTCAAGATGTAGTCTTAAAATTTCTAGTTTTCATCACTCTAAATGTATGATTCATCACTTCATAAATATACTTTTTTCATTAATTTTTTAAAAGGCTGTGCATCACCCTCTGAGAATAAGAAATTAGCAAAATAGCCTTGATTCCCATTCTCATGGAGCTTCCACTCCAATTGAGGAGATACACATCAACTATATTTTGTCATAATCATACATAACATTTGAATTGTGATAACTTCTATACATGAGAACTATAAGGTGCTATAAGAGCTTATTCATAACAGAGTCTGACCTGATCCAGGTCACGGATTGCTCCCCCTAAGAAGTGACACTACAATTTCTTTTAAGGATGACTAGAAGTTCTACTGAGCTAAAAAAAAAAAAAATACAGAAAAAAATTCTCTATGGGTACAACATAGCAAAAGTGTTCTGGTAGGAAAAAAAAAATCATAAGAGGCCAAAAGAGCTCTATGTGGCTAGAGCCCAGAGACCCACAATGAAAAAACTCTGTGCAATAACCCTGAGAAATAAGTGATGTCAGATCCATACATGCCCTTCAATGGGTGGGTAATAACTATAATTGGGATTCAATTTTTTATTTGAAATTGTCATGGACCATCTGGCAAGTGGGAATAGATAAAATAATGCAGAGTTGAAACCAGTACACTAGATAAGAGGCTATTTTCCTAAACCATTTGGCTTAAATTAAAGTGATTAAATTCATTTTATTTAGTAGATGCTCAGAGGGTAAAAGTGATAGAACTTGAATAGATCAAAATCTGGTCCCTGTCAATTACATTTAAATAAATTGAGTTGTATAGTGCCTCTCTATCTAAAGCATTCCTTGAATTTGTGTATCACTCAGGATTCTCCAGGGAAACAAAACCCTTGTGATGTATATAGAAGTAGAGATTTATTTCAAGGAAGAAGCTCACTCAATTGTGGGGGCTGGAAAATACAAATTTTGAGGGTAGGCCAGGAAGCTGAAAACTCGGGATTCCTCCGTCAGTCTTGTGGCAAAGCCTTCTTCTCAGGCAAACTTCAATTTTTGTTCTTAAGGTTTTCACTTGGTTGGAAAAGTCCCACCCATGTTATTGAGGATGATGGTAATCTGCTTTGCCTTAAGGTCAACTCATCATTCATGTTAATCACATTCACAGGATACTTTCACAGCAACATTTAGACTGATGTCTCAGCAAATGGCTGGGTCCCACAGCCATGCCAAGTTGACACATGAAATTACCCATCACATGGGCCACACATAAATTTGTCTTTTTGTACATCAGAGGATCCCTCCAAGTTTGGAATTTTTAGATCTATGAATAAACCCATGTAAACCTTTAATAAATTTGTTGGCTCTAATGAATTAATTTTAGTAAAATACTAGTTTATTTTATCCCTAGAGTTTCCCAGTATTAAAAAAAAATTATTTTTATCTTTCCTCTTGTCCCAGACCCTCTATTATACTTGATCTTCTTCAAGCAGTTGTGAACTTCTTGGATTTGCTAGGATAACACAAATAGTAAAATTAAGAAAACTATTGTGTTAGCTTTGATTCATGCCTTGTCTGAGATGAGTTTAACAAGACCAAGGCATCGAACTAATGACTTCAGTCTGGCTAACTTCTGAGCACTCCTGCTAGAAATTTTAGTATTGGAAAGTCCTCCATGTACTAGCAAATGTGGAGGTTTCACTGAAAACCCCTAAGAAAATATTAACAGTTTTCTATAGGATTAATCCTGGTAAATAGCTAGAGGGACTCACTGTAACAATCATGGGGCTAAGAGAAATGACCCCCCCCCTATTTTCCCCCTTATATTTTGGTTCGATTCCTCATTTCTTATCCACTATGATTTCCCTAGGTATAAGCAATACCACCCACATCAGAATACTGTACGTGTGTGTGTGTGTGTGTGTGTACACATGCACACATGTGAGCACGGATTGCAGTTGATATAAATATTTGGCAAAATTCTTAAATTAAAAAATATCACCTTCAGGTTTCTTTTTGTTCAATTGTTTATCAGGGCCTTCTGCACATCTCCTCCATTTCCTGCACCAGTACCTATATAGATACACAGCATGTGATCAGTATATTTTTTCCTGATCTTTCTGTGGTACAGTCTGTATATGAACTTGTAGGGTGAGTTTAAGGCATTTTCCTGGGGTATCAACTTTATCATAAGATTTGAAGGAAAAAGTCATCAAATAGCTGGAGGGAATTTTAAAACATAGTTGTTTTCTCTTCCTGGGACTCTTCTCACCTTCTACTATTTTTATTCCCTTTCTGGCTTTATTTTCTATTCTTTTTTCCCTACCACTCACTAAGAGATTTCCTTAATGTAACAACTCCTAGCTCACTGATTCATTTTTCAGCTATTCTCAGTTTGCTTTTTATCTCAGCTGCTTTGTTCTGATTTATACTATAATTTGCTCGATCTAATGATTTTGCATGATTCTTTGTCTGATTTTTTTTCTGCCTTCTATTCTTCTATGGCTCCCTGAGCATATTTCCAGTTTCACTGATCCTCCAGATTGTAGTCTGTTGCCTTTCCTTTTGGTAGTCCAACTTCTCAAAAGTCTAGTTACTTTGTTTGGTGGGTGCATATTCCCCTGAGGGACCATATTAGGCAACATGTAAGAGAGAGGAAAAATGTCCAGGTCCTTGGTATTTGCAAAAGCAGCCAAGGAATATGAGCCATGGGAAAGGTACCATCATAGGTACCTTCCATTTGCAGATTCCATTTGCTACTTTTACTAATTAGGGATTCAAGTTTTAAGTATTACAAAAGTAGCAATAAAATGAGGCCTCCTCTCTAGAAATTTTCTACTCGTCCTGAGAATTTGGGGAAAAATGAGATGGAGGAGTAAATCCCTAAACAGTGCCATTGGTCTTCTGCTACATACACATAGCAGAACTTCTATACTGCTTAATCTTACTTTACAACACCAGGTTGGCTGAGCTGTTGCTGAGATGATTGAGTCGAAAATTACTGTCCTACTCAACGTGAAAGAAAAACAAGTGCAGAATTTTAAAACCACTGTCATTCATCTTCCACTTCTGACCTCTATTCCAAGCTACAGAAACCCCCATCCTTTATCCATATATATATCAGTTCAAGGTTTCTTATTATTTCTGTCTTTGTTTTTCATATTTGAGCTTCCTCCTACCTTTATATCGTTCATTTCAGGCAAAGAGCTGGCAGCTAATGCCACGTCATTTATTCAGGAACCAGAATCCAAAAGACACTTTGGGTGCTAAAGCCAACATTATCATGGGTTGAAAGGTAAGTTCCACAGGAGCATATCAAATAAACACAAAAATTAAAACACAGTTTGTGCTTACAGCAGACTTCTTCAAATCAGGCCCCTCAACTTCCTGAGTATACCTGTTTAATATACTCTGCCAGTGTAAGTTCACTTTGGGAAAGTCTCAGAAGCACTAGCTTCAGTGATCAGTGGAATGATCCTTTGTTACAAATCCCACCAGGCTGCCCAACAAAGAATGGGACTCACTGGTCTGTAACTCCTGGGTCCCCAAGGACCTCTTCTCGCTCATGGTTGGGAGTCGCCTTAACAATCACACAGCGGCTTGGCCTGTTTATGGCAGCTTGCATATTTATGCCAATGACTCCACAATTTCACTCCTGAGTTCCTTTAAAACTCTCTTGACAAGTCATTAACAGAAGAGGACCTAAGGGACCTGAGAGATGCTGGAACCACAGAACAGGGAAGAAGGAGGAGCAAACAACCCTCACCAAGCACCAGGTCCTGGGCAAAGTCATAAGCCTGATAGGCAATAGGTCTCAAGTGCATAGAGCTGTGGAGAGCAGAGTAAGAGAGATTCTGATGATTTTAGCCAAGTGTAATGTGCATGGGATACTGTCTACAACTAAGATTTTGGAAAGTAGAGAGAAAATAGCAGAAGAGAGAGAGAGAGAGAGAGAGAGAGAGAGAGAGAGAGGAGAAAGCAGAGCCAGGTCTGGAATGCTGAAGCAGCTGATCAGTTAGTCACTTTCTGTTCCTTTCATCTACCTGTGACCCAGGCTGCACTCACCTGGTCAGGGACAGATACTTAGAGCAAACACCTGCCTGCTGAGCAGGGAGCATAACAATAGGTTGAACAAAGGCATTTTCTTGGAAATTTTTTTAAAAAAATAGACAGATGATAGCAGTCCAAGTTATTTATCTTCATCTAGTTTTTCAATTACATATAGAAATATGTAATATTCACCGGCATTTGATCTAGTATGTCTGATCCATCTTTGTTAAAAGATAATTTGGGTGTGGAGGTTTCTTTAAGGTCTTCCGCAGAAAACTCGCAAGCAATGAGTTTCTTTATTTACCCTTCTCTTTGCTTTCATTGCCAAGTGCACTCTGCACACTGCTGTTGCCAAGTGGTGTTTTTCCTATGGTTTTCTGCCTTGGATGTGCTCAAAGAAGTTATTATTAGCATTAGAGTCTCTTGTAGGCTTTCTTTGAGTTATATGTTTTGTTCTGCCTAATGTTTACTATGCCCTTGACCTCATGGTTCTGAGCTACCCAGTCTTTATCTTGTAACTCTTCTTTCACTTTCTATCATTTTCCTGTTTTCAGGGCTTATTTTAAAAGACTTAATATTCAGGGTTACTTAAGATCTTTGCTTTCAATCTCTCTCTCTCTCTCTCTCTCTCTCTCTCTCTTTGTATTTTGGGGTGTCTCTAACATCTTATTTTGTCATTTTCTAATTTCCAAATTTTGTGATAAATATCTGTTTGCTCATTTGCTTCTCATTTCCCAAATGATCATGTCACTAAATTTAGGTATTTCAACATACAAATAAGGTACACATATTTTCCATGCTAAAAATAAAGCCAATATAATTTTGTGTGTGTGTGTGAATTTCATGATGGTCTATTCTACAAAGTAGACAGAATTCTTGTACATGTTTTGTTTTTGGCCTCCAAAGGGTGGGTACTTGAAATTTCCCAACATTTTCATTCCTTCTAATCTGACAGGGCTCAGTTAATATTTGCCAATTTCTATCTTAAATATGAAGTGTATGGTGTGTTGATTCTGCATTTTTTGTCACTGTGTTGGGTAAGGTTTGCTGGTCAAGCTTATACACAGTACAGCCTTCTTCCCTTATCCTATTAATCATCCTACTATTGCCAGATTTTTTTATCCTTGAAGCTCTACATTCATTCAGTGATTAATTGAACAGTCATTGTGTGTCAGGCACTCTGCCAGGCCCAGAGAGACCTGGCATTCACAAAGAAAGAGAATCCCAGCCACTGTGAAGCTGAGAAGTCTTCAAGGCTTTCAGTCACTGCCAAACTAACATTTATAATTTTCATAGATGCCTTTATAGATCATAAAGTAGTTTTATTGTTTTAAAATTGTCTTTGTCACTTGATGCTACCAGGTGATTACTTCATGGCTTTCACTTTCTTCAAATATGGCAATATCTGATGAATCTGAGGAATTGGGGGTGGGAAGTAGAGAAGAGTCATGATCACATTCTTATGTGAAATTCCTATGTGCTGTTTAGTAGTTTTCACTTAGGTTTAAGAAGGGGGAAAAAAAACTATCTTGAGACATCTGGTAATAAAAATCTTGATAATAATCCTGGGGAAACTTCTACCAAGCCCCACAAGAAGACCTAGGCAAACAGCCAAGCATGATGGTGCACACCTGTAATCCCAGAGGCTCAGGAGGCTGAGGCAGGAGGATGACAAGTTCAAAGTCAGCCTCAGCAACTTAGTGAGTAGTGAGCTTCTGTCTCTAAATAAAAAATTAAAAAGGGCTAGAGATGTGGCTCAGTGTTCAATCCCTGGTGCAAAAAAAAAAAAGAGAGAGAGAGATAAAAGAAAAGAAAGAGAGATTATTTATTAAATCATAAAAGAAAGGAAATACTCAAAACAACACTAAAATTAGAACTGACAACTAAAAAGCTATTTGCATCTAATAAACCTCTGCTGAGGGTCCTGCCTTGGTCTCTATTCCAGCAGAGCTGCCACACCCACTGAACAAAGCGCCAGGCTCTAGACAAGAGATGATTTTAAAGAAAACCGTGGTTAAAACAGCACACATAAATGGTCATCTTAATCATTTGTAAGCATACAGTTCAGTAGCCATAAGTGTAGTTACAATGATAGGAAATGGATCCCCAGAACTTTTTATATCTTGCAGATTTGAAACTCTATTGGCATTAAACAGTTTCATCCTCCTGGTAACCACCAATCTACTTTCTTTTTATGTAAACCTGACTACTTCAGGATCTCCTTTAAGTGGAGTCTTATTTCACTAAGCATAATCTCCTTGACATTTGTACATGCTGTATCGCATGACAGGATTCCCTTCCTTGTTCATGTTGTTCATTGTTCATATGTACATCCCACAGTTTGCTCATCTACACATCTGTTGAAGGACTTTTGAATCAATTCCATATCCCGACTATTGTGAAATATGCTGCTATAAATGTGGGCATGCAACTGTCTTTTTGAGACTCCAATTTCAATTATTTTAGACAGACACCTGGAAGTGGCATTGCTGGGTCATATGTCAGTTTTACTTTGAATTTGTTGAGGAACTGCCACCCTGTCTTCTATCGCAGTGGCATCATTTTAAAGTCCCATCAATGGTGCCCCAAGTGTTTCAACTTCCTCACATCACCCCAACACTTTTTATTTTATGGTTGTTTTTATATATAAAATAAAACCCTAATACATATGAAGTGAGATCTCATACTGGTTTTGTTTTGGAGGTTTACTTTTTGGTATGGAGGGTTGAACCTAGAGGTATTTTACCACTGAGCCACATCCCCAACCCTTGTTATTTTTACTTTGAGAAGGGTCTGAATAAGTAGCTTAAGGCTTTGCTAAGTTGTTGAGGCTGCCCTTGAACTTGTGATCCTTCTGCCTCAACCTCCTGAGCAGCTGAGATTACAGAGTGTGTGCCACTGCACCTGGCATCATATTGTTTTTCACTTGCATTTCTCTGATTAGTGATGCTCAGCATCTTCTCATGTGCTTGTCGGTCATTTTTGCTTCTTGAAGAAATGTCTATGCAAATATTTTACCCACATTTTAATCAAGTTATTTAATTTTTTGTTTAGTTGTAGGAGCTCTTTATATAGCCTAGATATTAATCTGTTATCAAAGACGTGACTTCAAGATATTTTCAGTCTGTTGATTATGTCCTTTGATAAACAAAAATGCTTAAGCTTGATTCAGTTCCATTTGCTTATTTGTGCTTTTGTGGTCTATGCTTCTGTGTGTCATATCCAAAAAATCACTGACAGATTCAATGCTATGTAGATTTTCTTCTTTATTTTCTTCTGAAAGATGTGTATAGTTTGGGTTCTTTGATCTGGGTGTTCAATTCATTTGGAGGTAATTCTTGTATTTGTTTTAAGATAGAGTCCAACTTCATTCTTTTGCATGTCCATATCCAATTTTCCCAAAATTGTTGAAGAAATTATTTTCCCCATTGAGTGGCCTTAGCACCTTTGCTGAAAATAATTTTACCATATATGCTAGGTTTATGTCTGGTGACATTTCAGGTTATTCTTCTTGGTGATACTCTGTGTATTGTTTTCTTAGTTTCCTCTTATGTTACTCTGTGTATTGTTTTCTTGGTTTACTCTTTGTTAGTGTAAAAAAAAACTTATTTTGAATATTGATTTATAACCTAAACTTTGCTGAATGTATTAGTTGTAACAGGTTTGTGTGTGTGTGTGTGTGTGTGTGTGTGTGTGTGTTTTGGTAGCTTTTTAATTGAGTATAATTCCCCACATCATACCATCTAATGCAAATACCTACTTTAATTTATGAAACTCAAAAAACAAACATACCTCAAAGTTAAAGTAACCATAATAAGAACTAACACTTATAGGAGATTATTCTGTGCAAGGCATGGTTCTGAATCCTTCACAAACATTATCCCATTCAATTCTCACAACTACTCTATAAAGGATATTATTTCCCTTTTACAGATTTTTTTTAAAAACTGAGGAACAGAGGTTCAGTAACTGTCAAAGTCTATTTGCCAAGGAAAAGGCAAGGCCAGGATATAAATAAGCACTCTAGAAGAGTATATTAGAACTATACCCAAGCTATGTAACTGGGCTCTTGGCCTAAGCACTGAGTGTAATTCCTACTGGTCTATAGAAGACAAGGTGCTGTTGCTATTTTTGTTTATGATGATGTCTCAAAGTTAAATTTTTAATAAATAAAAGTCAGTTCAGATTAAGAAGTGCTTAGAGTGTGGATAGAGCTGGGCTTCCTTTTATTAAAAAATTTATCTAAATATGTTCATTTTTTCTGCCTTTTCCAAATCAATTTGATATTACTTTCTGGGATCGCTATTCTTATAATAATCATAGCTGCTTATTTCTATTACTTCCTTAGCCTCTATTGTTTTTGGAGAAGGTCATATATTATCTTTAAACTTCAGTTTTCCCTTCATTCTTTTGAGCATGTAGGCATGCTCAAATAGTGGTAGTTTGAGTTCATATTCTTATTAAGTACTATACTTGTGACTAGATGGTTTCTTTAAGCATGTTCATGACCAAAATATCTTTGAGAACATCAGCTGTGAATTATTCCTTTATTTGGTATCATCATTGATGAGCATATTAGCTGTTACACTGCAGGTGCTCAATACATGGCAAATGATTCAATCAAACACACCTACTTACTCCAACTTCATCAGAACCCCTGGGCTGCACACTCAGGTAAGCTGCCCTGGTTGGCAGTACTCCACATCTTGTGTCACATCCATGTGCTGGGAGTGTGATGTTTGTAGAATACATGAGGAGAACACAGTGAAGCTTTGCTTTTGAGACCTTCTAAATCTTGTCCAGTCTGAGTCTTGTGTTGGCTTGTGTTGATTTGCATCTATCCAGCATAAAGGTAAAATAATATGTATAGTCCCCTCCTCAGTTCTGTCATTCTATCAAGTTATCATGCCTGAGGGATAAGGTAGAAATCCCAGAATTTGTAGCCAGCTGGTTAGCACCGAGGAAAGCCTAGTGCTCACTGAAACTTACGGCTACGGTCTGAAGTGAGAGCAGTTGGGTGGAGGACTCTGCTTTTAACCTATGAAGTGCAGCCCATAATGAGTAGTTGGTGTCATAAATCATTGCAATTAGCAATGAAGAAGAATGTGTAAGAGAAATTAAGAACATCATTTCATTTTCAAGAGCGTCAAACAAAATATTCAGGAATAAATTCACTGTAAGAAATTAAAAATCTAAATAAATGGAAAGATGTGACATGTTCATGAATTGGAAGACTTATCAAATTTGGGGATAGAATGTGCCTCAAATTCATCTACCAATTCACTGTAATCCCTGTCAAAAACCCAGCTGCTTTTTAAAAATAGAAATTGAAAAGCTGAAATTTGTGCTTGAATGTTCATTGCATCATGATTTATAATAACCAGAATGTGAGATCAACCCAAAGGCCCATTAACTGAACAATGGCTAAACAAGTTGTCGTATATCTACACACTGCAATATTATTTGGAAATAAAAAAGAAGAAGTACTGATTCATTCTCCAACATGATATAACTTCAAAACATGTTAAATGAACAAAAATTATTCAACATTATGTTAGATAAACACGAGCCAGTTGTAAAGATCACATATTGTGATTATATACATGTGAAATATTCAGAATAGGCAATTATGTAGTGGCAGAGAGCAGATTACTGGCTTCTGTGGGGTAGAGGGAGGTGAGATTAGACTGTTAATAGATACAGAGTTTCTTTTGGAGTGATAAATGTTCTAAAGTTAGATAGTGGTTATTATGGTTTACATATGAGGCGTCCCCCTGAAGCTCATGTTTGAGCCAACCCAGGAATGTTCAGGGGTAGAATGGTTAAGCTGTGAGAGTTGTAACCTAATCAGGGGATTAACCCACTGATATGTATTAACTGAGTGGTAACTGCAAAGGCAGGAGGTGAATGGAGGAGGTGGGTCACTGGGGGCATGAATTTAAGGTTTCCAAATTTCCCCTAGTGATCAGAACTTTCTCTCTGCTTACTGCTGCCTTGTCTTCTACCACAATGTTCTGCCTCACCTTGGGCCCAGATCTGTGGAGTTGGCCAACCATAGACTGAACCTCTGAAACCATGAGCCAAAATAAACTTTTCCTCCTCTAAGTTCGGGTCATATCTTTTCATCCCAGCAATGAAAAAGCTGACTAAACCATGATGGTGGTGATGGTGGTGATGGTGGTTGAACTGTAAAAACATGTAAACTACCAAAGTGCCCGTTTTAAAAGGGTACATTTTATAGTATGTGACTAATATATTTAAATAATTCTATGAAAAACTACATTGTTAAATAAAAGAGTCACTCAAGGAGAAACTGCATAAGGAGAAAAAAAGAATATCTTTTAAAAAGTAAGAAGTAGACTGAATTTGCAACTGAATGCGACTGGTTCACATTTTTCATTCATAATGTAAGATGTACAAGAAAAATTCTGGTGTGAATATTTGATATGTAAGTTTTTAGGAAAATGAAAAGAGCCTGCAATTTTGGAGTGCTCTTTCAATTTTTCCATCTGTTTCAAGTACATAGACTGTATCTCTTTAATTTTTCATGGAAGTTTATTATTAACAGCCTCTTCTTTCTGAAATTAAAATCATGGTGGAAAATATAGAATTAGAGTCTGACATTGATCATAATGGATCAGCCTGTCATCACTATATACTTTGAGTCCAAATTTAGCAAGATCTCTTTCAATCAACTTCCTTTCCCATAATGTAATAAATATAGGTGAGGATTTTTTTGTGTGATTAAAAAGGAAAAAAAAATCATCTTTTGATAAATTAGTTCCAAGAATTATTTTCTTTTCTAATTGTGACCAGTCACTGTCTACAAGTTCGAAACACCTGAACAGATGAGAATGAAAGAGTCAGGAAGCCCAAAGATGGAGAAAAGTAGGATGCTTTAAAAGATCTTTGCCTTCAGCATTGTCCACTTGACTTTCTTTAGAAGTCCCAGCTCTGGATTGGTACAACTCAGAAGAAAACTGGTTATTTCATACACATAAAATAAAACAGACCAAACTAAATAGTTTTCCCTCAAATGAAAGGCTCTCCAAATAAGTTTCAGTGTCAGGAAGCAAGAAAATAAAGCCATAGTCCTTCCAAAACCATTGGTTTAAAAAGTCTGAATGCCGAGAATTCAGAAAAAAGGAGGTAAGTGGTGATGAATACAGCAAGTGTCTCACATTGAGTCATCATCCTGCTCATAGCAGTGAGCTCCTGCTGGGACACCAGGAAAGGGGAGGAAGGATATGACAATATGATGATGAAATAAACAAGGAACATGTACCAGCAAACAAATCCAGTGACATGCTCCACACTGTTAGGCCGAAACATTTTTGTTGACCTTGTTGTTTGTAGGTTTCACGATATTTGTGTTAACAGTAATACTCTTTTAAAATGTTAGACAAAGGGTGTTATCTATTAGGCAATACAGTGGGAAAATGTGAGACTATCGCCTAAGCTTTTCACACTTGTACACATGATTGGTACTCAGTTATTGCCTTGTAAGATTCTAGGTTTCCTTCTTCATGGAGAACATGATACTCTTATACTGGGTGAACATTTTTTGTTGTTGTTTTGATAGTGTTTCATATTGGCTGAACTAAATGAATTATTGTGTCAAATCCACATCTGTAGCCAGGTAAGTTGGTCCATGCCTATCATCCCAGCGGCTGGGGTAGCGAGGCAAGAGGATCACAAGTTCAAAGCCAGCCACAGCATTTAGAGAGGCCCTCAGCAACTTAGTGAAACCCTGCCTCAAAACAACAACAGAAAATGGGAATGTAGCTCAGTGGTTAAACACCCCTGGGTTCAATCCCTAATACCAAGAAGAAAAAAAAAAAGAAAAGAAAAGAAAATTTACATCTATAATAATGTTCATTATAGAAAATTGAGCACACAAAAATAGAAAGGAAAATACTAAAGAACAAAAATTACAAGGGTAAAGATTTTTTTAAAAACTATAAAACTAATGTGTGGGAAGCCATTCTCGCATGTGATTGGGCACCTCCCTGATTGGGTGTGAGGCGTTCTGCCCAAACTGTGTCGGAGCTATCCCCACCCTCTCCAGGTGCGAGAGCCTGTCCATGTGGGGATGTGACTGACCATTGACCCTAAGACCAATCACTGACCCTGACCTTGGAATGCTGCCCCCTCGACCTTCATTGGATGGAATTTTCCCCTAAATTTCTTGTTCCCCAATAAAAGGCCACTCCCTGGCGTGCTCTCTCTCTCTCTCTCTCCTGCTAGTCCTGTGTAAGCCTTGCTGCCCCACCCGCTGATTCAAGGCAAGAGCCAGAGGGAGGGCCATCTTGGACCTGGTCAAAAAAAAAGGTAATTGAGTCTTGTGTGTTTATTTTGATCTCACTAGTTAACTTCTATGCTACGAACCTCTTGTATGAAACCAGTGTGCTGGTCACGTGGTGGACTAATACAATCAAATTAATGTGTTACTTAAGTATAAATAAACAGATAGACCAGTGGAATCTTATAGAAGGCCCAGAATTAAGCCCAAGTACAGATGAAAATTCATGATATCATAAAGATAGATAGCACCTCAAACCATTGGGACAAAGATAGACTGTATAAGACATTGTAATTCAACAACTGGTTACCTGATTAGAAAAACACAAAATTGTATCTTTGCTTTACACTATAAGTTCATTAAAATTCCAAATTGATCAAGGACACAAATGAAATAAATTAAACTATTTGCGAAACTGGAAGAACACATAGTTAAAGTCCTCTTCACTTTGGTGTAGGAAAAATCCTTGTAGTTAGGGTAAAAAATCCAAGGGGTGGGGGAAGAATTGATAAATTTAATGGCATTAACTTTTTACAAAATATTTCACAAAATAAATACCATAAGCAAATTCAAAAGACAACTGACAAATTCAAAGAATATCTTTGCAAGATATAAAAAATCGATAATGTCCCTAATATGTAAGGGACCATTAAATTCAAACGATAAAGAACCAAAAAAATCTGATGAAAAAAATGCAGAAAAGAAAGGAAAACATTACAAGTAAAAGATATAAGTGGCCCTTAAACATGCAGAAAGATATTCAAACTCAGAGCAAAAGAAAAGTTAAGCAAAGCAACACTTAAATACATTTTTTTTACCTATCAGATTAGTGAAAATCATACAACTATGAAAATCTGCTTGTTTGGTAAGGTTGTAGGGGAACAGATACCATCATACATTGTTGAGAGGAATGCAAACTAAAAGAACTTTTTAGAGGAGGATTTGGCAATATCTAATAAAACTACATATGCATTTATTTTTGACTCAAAATTATACTGCACATACAAAAATATGAAAAATATATGTTATTGTTTTAGTTACAGTTGAAAAACAAAGTATCTAGGATAGATAGGCTGGGGCTGTAGGTCAGTGGCAGAGCATTTGCCTATCATGTGTGAGCCACTGGATTCGATCCTTAGTACCACATAAAACAAACAAATAAAATAAAGGCATTCTGTTCATCTACAATTATAAGAAAAAAAAATTTAAAGTGTCTAGATATATGGAGAATGGGTAAAAAAAAAAACTACAGTACACACCCAGTGGAATACTATACAGCTATACAAATGATGAGGCAAATCGCTATGAACTTATACAGAATGATTTCCATAATATATAATTAAGTGGACAAAGCAACATATAAAAGATTATCTTTAGTACATTCTATCACTTATATAACAAATAATGGAGCATAACAAAATATTTAGGTGTTCATTCATTTGTGTAAACCAGAACATAGAAAGGATAAATTAGAAAACCATCAGAGGCAAAATCCAATCTGATCACTTGTGCTTGGTCAAGTCCTACTGATTTATACCATCACAATAGAGACCAGGGAGCATTTCTGACCTCCAGAGTCTACTACTGAGTACATGGGATATTTATTTCATTTCTCTGTACTGGATTATAGCATACATAAGTTACCCTACAGAGAACAGATAGAAACAGGATGGAAAAACTTGAAAAATGCAAATGAAGTAGCCAGGATTGGAAGCCCAGTGGGGGAATGACTTTACTGTGAATATACTTTCTGCTAGATTTGAGCGTTTGAGCCCAACTAACTCATCATTGATGCTTAGCTCTTCAGTGTGTCTAAAGAAGTAAATTTTTAATTTTATCCATTTCTTATTGTAGTTTACCTCGCTGGAAGAGCTGATTTTTATTAAATATTGTATTAACTTCCCAAACTAGACAGAGAAAGGATCTGTTTATATATCTGTTTCTCATACAGAATTCCATACAGTTCTGTTTTTAACCTCCTACCCACTTACCTTCAGAGACATTGATACCCCCAGCTCTTGTGACTTTCTAAATGTCTTTAGTACAAACTATTCAGCTTCTCTGCTTCCTCCCTGATAATTTGAGTTTTGATTTTCTTTTCTTTGCTATGCCCACCTGTTTCCTAGCTTCTAAAATTTGTCTCCCCTTCTGTACTTTCTATTCATGTGAGTTTTTGCTTTTCTTATTCCTCAGCCTGACTTTAGTGGAGATTTAGAAGCAGTAAAGATAAATTTAAATTTGGTATTTTTTTTCACATCTTCAGAAGCCATGAGATCATTTTAACTGAGTGATCAATGGAAGGGATGCTGAGTTAAAGGAGTTCCATTGTTTTCTTGAATTTTATATTACTGTTGTGAAGCAGTAAGCTTAGTGTTTCAGAGAATAGCTTTCCTAACTTAATAACTGTGTATCCTCTGTGCCTAAGATGGCTGACAAGTAAAATTATATTTAAAATGATATCTAACTATGAAGGTTTCTTGAGAGTTTAAATGACTTAATACCTGTAAAAACACTTAGGACAATGCCAACCTCAAAGTAATCTCTATCAAGATATATTAGTTTTTAATAATGACATGCCTGAAAAAGAAATCCAGAAAAAAATGTCCCATTTTGATAGTATCAAAAAATAAACAAATACCAAGTGAGATAATCAGCTTTGCATTCCTGTGAACAAAATACCTAACAAAAACAACTTAAAGGAGAAAAGATTTATTTGGGCTCAGAGTTCAAGAGGTTTCAGTCCTTGGTCAGACCTCTACATCACAGAAACATCATGGTGAAAGGGCATGGTGGAGGAAAACTACTGAACTCATGGCAGCTGGGAAGCAGAAAGAGGTGGTGGGGAGGGGCCAAAAGAAGTATAAACTCTTCCAGAGCATGTTCCCAGTGACTTAGTTCTTCCAACTAGGTTCTGCCTCCCAGTGGTCCATCCAGCTTAATCCACCAATGAGGTCAGAGCCCTCATGATTCAATCATCACCTAAAGAGCCCACCTCCAAACTTCCCTGCTTTGGGGACCATGCTTTGAACACATGAGTTTGAAAAGATATTCCAAATCCAAACCACAGCACCAATGAATAAATTTAAACAAGGAGGTGAAAGATGTACAGATTGAAAACTATAAAACATTGATAAAAGGAAGGGAAAACAAAAATAAATGGAAAGATATCCCATGTTCATGGATCAGACTATTCAATGTTGTTAAAATATCTATACTATCTATAGCAAAATACTAATTTAATCTAATCTCTATCAAAATTCTAGTGGCATTCTTAACAGAAATAGCAGGAAAATTAAAATTCATGTGAAAGCACAAAAACAAACCCCAAAACACAAATTAATACCAAAAAACAAAAAGAAAGTTGGAGACATCACACTTTACTGATTTAAAATTATATTACAAATCTATAAAAATCAAAACAGTAGAGTACTATAAATAAAACTAGAAAAACAGACCAATGGCATAAAATAGAGATCCCATAAGTAAATGCAAACATACACTCAACTAATTTTTGACAGGGGCATCAAGAACTCACAATGGGAAATGATAGTCTTTTCAATAAAAGAAGCTCTAATAAACTGGGTTTCCATATAAAAAAAAGGATGAAACTGAATTGTATCTTAGACTACACAGAAACATCAACTCAAAATGGATAAAATAACTAAATGTAAGACCTGAAACCATAAAACTTCTAGAGGAAACCAAAGGGGGGAAATTTGTAGAAGTGGGTCATGACACTGATTTCTTAGATATCACACCAAAATCTCAGGCTACAAAAGCAAAAATAAATAAATGGGATTACATCAAACTAAAAAAACTTCTGCCCAACAAAGGAAGAAATCAGTAAAATTAAAAGTCTATTTAAAATTGCAAAAGAAAATTGTAACTACACATCCAATAAGGCAGTAGTATCCAAAATTTATTAAGAATACCTAAAACTCAATAACAGAAAAACAAGTAAAAATAGGCAAATGATCTGAATAAACATGTCTCCAAAGAGACATAAAAATTGCCAATACATATATGAAAAGGTGATCAACAGCACCAATAATAATGACAATAAAAATTAAAATCACTATGAGATTTACACCTTTACACCTGTTGGGATGGCTATTATCCAAAAGAGGAGATAACAAGTGCTAAGGCAGCTAGGAAAAGAAAATGGAAACACTAGGACATTGTTGATGGGAATGTAGATTGGGGCAGCCAATGTGTAAAACAGCTTGGAGGTTCCTAAATAAAAGCAGAATTACCATGTGAAACAGCAATCCTTTTCTGGATATATAACTAAAAAGGTTAAATCACCACCCCATAAAGATATCTGCATTTCCATATTCTTTCACAGCATTATTTGTGATAGAAAATATATGATAACAACCTAAATGTCCAGGAACATTTAGGATAAATACATAAATGGATAAAGAAAATATGGTATGTATGTTGTATGTGTACACACCCACACAACAATGGAATATCACTCAAATTTAAGCAGAGAAGGAGATTTGACATGAATAGATTGCAGAACCTTATTAAATAAGCCTGACAGAAAGAAAAATATTAAATGATCTCATATATGTGAAATATTTTTTAAAAGGGCTCAGATGCACAGGGATATGCACTGAAACAGTAGTTATTGTGAGGGGGATGGAAAGGTATAGGCCAAAGGATATAACACAGCAGATATGTAGGGTGAACAAGAATAGAGCTCTAATATAAAACATGAGGACCAAGGTTAATAAAATTGTATTACTGTAGGGGTTTTTGTTAAATAATTGCATTTTAGCTGCTCTTGTCATGAAAAAAAGTAATTATGTGAGATAATAGATATGTTTGTCTGCTTCCCTATAGCAACACACTACTATCTATACATACCTCACAACACCACATTGTAAATCTCAATATATACAATAAAGTTTATTATTTTAAAAATAGTATTTGTTTTTACCATCCCTACCCTAAAGCCAAAAGAACAGCTGTCATGTCTTCAGCCCTGCTGTAGGAACCCCAGACAGTGCCATGAGGTTCATTGTCATTTGGTTGTGATGTTTTAAATCCTCAAAGCCAACTCACCTGCTTTAATTTAATGCCTGATTTTCTCATAGCAATTGTGGTACGTTTATTGCTACAGGGAAAAGATAGTCAATTTGGGGTTTATTTAGTTAATTTCTTCCTTTTCAATTCAATATTTATTTGTGAAATATGCAAAGCACTGAGTTAGGTATGTTAGAGGATGGAAGGTTGCTCTCTAGGAGCATAGATGGAATGATAGCACAATAGGTGGAAAATTATAATTCATAAAAGATGTAAGTTAGTTCATGGGTAAAAATAGAAGAGACAGTCAAAGGGAAATTAGAAATGTTGAAATCTAATTGGAAAATTGAGTCACAATATTTCTATTGAAATCTTTCCTGAATTATTTGAATAAATCACTCCATGCCAGGGATGGATTTTTTCCATGAGATGAACAGAACTTAGGATTCAGGAACTTTTACTTGTTACAAGGACCTAGAAAGGGCTCCAAAGATATGTTCAGATGGTCACATATTTGTGTAAAATTTGGAAAAGAAAGATAATTAAATTCTATTCAGTATCCATTGTATCTTTACACTTATATTTTCATTTCCTTATATTCTCTTCGTAGTAAATGGTATTGGAGTGGCTGAGCATTTGGGGAATCCTGCAAAAGAGAATTTCAATGGAGGAAGCAATTCGTTTGGGTTCAGTGGGATATGTCTTAAGTGCTTCACAATCAGTTCTGAGTATAGGGAATTTATTGTTAGCTATCTTGGTACAGGAAGAAATTTGAATATCCGCACCTCTCACTGGGTGAGCTCACTCTGTGCCATGGCACAAATGATGCAGTATCAGAGGTCCTAGTATGTAAACATGCCCTGGAGCACTCAGCACTGGAAGTCAGGATGATTGAGGAGAAATAAGGTTTGAAATGTGCACAGCCAGGAGGCAGCCTGTGGAAATTCCTTTCAGTCATCAGTGGTGTAAAATTATAAGCAGTGCTTTCAATTCTTATGAAACCTAGTCAAAACAAAAGTTACTACCTGTCAGAAATATACCCAATAATTCATCATATACAATTATAAACCTATAGTGCATTTTTAATGGAATTATACACAAAAATTGAGCTTCCCAGAATTCTTTCTTTTAATAGGGCACATACCTGAAACAGTGCTATGAACAGACAGGACATTAGAATGTGAAGTTGTCTGTAGAGTGCATCCTTAAGTAATAGACTATATCCTAGCAGATCTGATGCAATTTGTCCTGATCCTGTCTTGCATGTCCAGACAAATCAGTGAGCCAATTGTTATTAAAGTTACAAAAGTACCTGGAGAAAAAAATGTTCTAGTGACAACAACCTCCTTATATATTGATCAGGGAGTCAATGTATGCAATTTAAAAATAATTTGATTAACAATTATGTAGCTCAATACAATATAGTTGCGATTTATAAATGCATTTGATTTGCTTTTGTGTACACCTTGACTTCAGATTAATTTTGTATTTTTATATTTATTGATCATACAAAAAATCAGACAAATTATTACAGAAATGTGTGAGGCAGTATAAAGTTAATTTAAGAAGACGCTCTGCATTATTTTAGCTTTGTTTTGTTTTTGGTATTTATCCCCTTTTAATAATTTGTAATTTTTTTTTCTTTTTTCTAAATGTGTATTTACTTTCACACATATGGTGCATTCATACTTTCTGTACTTTTCTTGGAATCCAAAGCACAGGGTCACTGTGAGGATGGGAACAATTTTTGCATGCACAGCCTTTGATATAACGCTTATCTCGCACCTTTTCAACACCTAACTCAGAGCTCTGTTTAAATAAACAGCAGAGTGCCTGACATACAAGAAGTTTCTAAGGACTAACTTCTTTCCCAATGACTTTGAAAAACTCACTTGACTGCTGTGGAACTCAGTGGTTCCCCTAAATGACAAGAAGCAAGATTATATTCTATTGCAATATTTTTCAGCCCTAAGATACCTAATGAATATCTGGTCCAAAACATATAGGTCAGAAAAGGCAAATATCACCTTAGATTATAGAATACAAGAAATTGAATATATAGCCTTAAATTGAATATACAGCCTTAGAGTTTATAGAAACTCTAAGGTGACACACCCGCCCTGAATACAGTGGCCCCCCAAAATTAAATAAAACATACAACCAGTATCCTACTTATTGTTTACTCAAAAACTGCTTTTTTATTTAAAAAAAAATCCCCCCTTATTTTTCTCTATCCATGGTAGTTCTAATATTTCTTTTTATATTCATTTAAAACACTAGCAATGCTTTTTATCTTGGGGATTTTCTTCTATATTACAAATATCATTTTCTTAAAAAATTCTGAAGGATATTTCAATTTTCCCCATGTACATTCCTCCAGTTCTTTTGCTTATGGAGTTATTTGAAGTATCTCTTTTATCTTTTATCTTTCATGCCAATTATTTCATAAATGCCCTTTCATTCTCTCATTTTTTTGCATGTATCCCCCCACCCATGTAATTCCTACTACACTTTCTAACACCACCAACAGCATTATTTAATAGAAACGCCCTCTAGGAAAAGCTAATTGCTTGGGAAATTGTTATTCCCTAAAGCCAAAGGGAAACTTTTGGAATCTCCTATCAGTCTCAAGACTAAAATCCTACCTCAATCAGAGATAATTATTAAACTAAGCAAGAGGATTTCAATTGTCTTCTCAACCTGATCCTGGAGATGCCCCCTGCAATGTGACCACCGCCTCATTCAGCTTTAGCCACTTTCAATTAACTGAATAAAGCATAAAGCACTCCCAAGGGATTAGGAGAAAACAAAATCCAAATTACAAACAAGCAGAGATATCTGAAGCAATTAAGCCCTTGGTGGCTTAACTCCAGGGTGCCCAGAAGTCTTGTTCAAGGCCAAGGACCCCATTGGAATAGGTATGGTATTAAATCTGTTCAATCCTGTGAAGCAGCTAATATCTGATAAATTCAAGCTGTGTAGACAGTTGCATTATATAATTGTTAAGAGGGAGAAAAGGACCTGTGATCCCAGTGGTGTGATTCAGCACTCTCCACCAGCCTAGTTCCACAAGGTACTGTCCAAAACTCCACATCACTTTGCAAACTTGACCTCCTTTACTTCCCAACACAGGGCTCTACTGTAAAGTCACATTTTCTAACTCCTGGAGACTCTACTGGATAATATAGGCCAAGCAGTCCTTTAAATGCATATGCCACCATCAGAACTAAGCAGGTCCCTTATATGCAATTTTGTAAATTTAAAGAAGAGCCAATGGAGAAAAGATTAGAAAGTAGCGCAGAAGTTGGAAAAACTAAACAGAAAATGAAGCAAAGAAGTATATGCATGTGAGTCGTTGAAGTAATGAAGTGACTCTAGAAAAATAATGCTCAGTGAATCCCAGTAGCTATAGCGATCTGATGATGGGGGTCAGGGAAGCATTTCAAAGGTGCTTACATTTTGACTGAGCACTGGATTAGGGAAGTTTCCTGCCAAGCTTTGGGGAGGGAGACAGATGCTAAGTCCCAATTCCTTCCTGCTCTCACTCTTCCCCCGCCCTTCCAGTGTTATCATTGGTAGAACAGCAGCACAGAGGGAGAGTTCTGGGACCAGAGAGGCTTATCTGTAATAGCAGCTTATCTATGGCTGGCAGTAAACCTTGAAGTTAAAACTAAAGAAATTCTAGCCCTCCTGTCATTTCTCTCTCTCTCTCTCTCTCTCTCTCTCTCTCTCTCTCTCTCTCTCCCTCCCTCCCTCCCTCCCTCCCTCCCTCCCTCCCTCTCTTTTAAAGCTATTGCAGGTCCTTACTAGCCTCTTTTGCCTGGTTTATACACTTCAATCAATCAAGCAAATAATAAGCATCTACTCAGGCCCCATTGTGCTCCAGGAATTGTGCTCCAGGAATTGTGCAAGTCCTGGGGGCATAAAGATAGACAAGACACTCTCCCTGATACCAAAGAACTTGCATCAATGTTGAGAACACAAGGCATAAACATTAAAGGACCCAAAGAAGCTAGACACCAAGTGGTACATGTTAAATGACAGGGCAGGTGAATAGGATCTGAGTTCAAAGGAGAAAGAGCTCATCAAGGGCCCAGTAATTCTGCTTCTGTGGTGGACTGAGAAAATAGATATGTTTTAATAGATACATTTGGAGATGATGAGCAACTGGAAACAGCTCACAGAATAAGCAAAGACACTTCAGGAAAATAGGGCTAGCCTTGGAAGGCGTAGACCAGCCTAGTTTGAAGAGAGTCAAGGTAATGGTGGAAAGAAAAATTCAGCTCAGATTCTGGAAGCCTGTAGATATCAATTTTAAAGAATTCAGACTTTATTCTGCTAGTCATGGTAAAGCAACCAAGTCGTAAAGGAAGTGCAAGCCTCCGTGTTTGTTCATGAATGCATGTAGGTATGCATGTGAATGCATTCATTAATGATTCATTTATTCCCTATCTTATCTCAGCAAAGGATCTGAGGTTTGTAAGAACAGAAATCTATATCATCTGAAATAATAAGAAAGAAAAAATGTCAAAGGTGAGGTTGAGGACTAGTGTACAAAATTAGATCTGTGAGGTGAAAATTCATATTTTCAAGCCAAAATAATTTCAAATGTAATGAAGATATGGGAAAAAGAAATAAATTGGTTCAGAACAGAAAGCACAGAAGTAGTTCTTACCGTATGATAATTAAATACAAAATGAATAATAATTGGTAAATACGATTTGAATGCTATGCATTTATAAATGATTATAATAAACCAAGGAGAAATTAATCAGCACAACTATCTCAAAGCTCAATAACTCTGGGCTTACACCCACTCATTCTGCAAGAAACCAAATCATTGTGGAATCCTCAGCAAATACTTTCCCGTCCTTTATGGACAAATCCTCCAAGCTGTAATATGGCCTGGATCCCTAGATTCCTCTTCATTTCAGGCCCACTGATGGAATGCCTGGTGAAGACAGTGCCGTGGCTGATGGAGAAGCATGCACAGAGACCACAGATGCCACTGCCCAGTTCTGGTTGCTATAGGAAAGCCTGCAGCAGCCATTGAAGTGATGGAGGGTATGCTGCCTGCATGAGGGCGCTGGCACTTGCCACTTCTACAGGCATTACCGGTGCCTGTAACTACTGCAGATAGCCCTAGCACACCTGCTTTAGAATGCCATGCCATTGAGCTTCAGAAACCACAGTGGAAAAAAAAAAAAAAAAACAGGTTTTTAATCTTTTATTTTTTGCAGCATTCTCAGCCATGAGAACCAGACCAACTACAAGCTAAGAGGTTTTCTATAGTCAGAATGGTCCCTCCTTTTTAACAACTGAGTTGTTAAACTTCAATGATCAGAGAAGCTTCTCTCTCTACCTTCAGAATTCAGTGCTTAAAGAAACTTGCTCTGCCACATGGTAGTGTCTTAGCAGTCCTTCCCATCTGAGTACATGGAGGCTCCGATACAGGACTGAATGGAAAACTTGCTGTAAGGGGAAAGCTAGATCAAAGTAGAAATATACACATTTCACATTTCTGGAGGTGGGAGGGGTAATTTTGTAAGTTTGAGGAGCAATAATTATGTAGCAAATAATGACAGATGATTACATAGGTGTGTATACTTTATTACAACCTTTCCTGTTTTGTAAGGACTCTTAAGAATAATCCTGCTGAATCCAGACCTTCTAATTCTGCCTGGATTCCAAGTTAATGTAGACAGTAACAATTGTTTAGTGAATCCAATGTTAGTTTAAAATGGGTGTATTAAGAAAATCATATCAGCAAGCAGAATTTTTGTCTGTTATAGGAGAATGAAGAAATTCCATAAAACTTAATAAAAGCACGTTTATATTTTCCCCAACCCCATCTCCCAAGATGAACATGAAGGACCAGGAAAGTTGTCACATAATAATGATTTCTCCTAAAGAGCTAAGCCGAAGCCTACTATTCCCATAGGGGTAGCTCATGTACCCAAACCAGGCATGGTAGCACACACCTGTAATCCTAGTGACGTAGGACAGGTAAAGTTGGACACCCGAGGAATTTTCAGGAAGTAGGCTTCTTTAAGCTGCAGTGATCCACAGGGGCTGATGCCTAAAAATCTCTGGACCCTGGGTCTGAAAATTCTTTTAGATTTATACTTAGTGGGTAGGTACGTGACATTGGGTGGGTACATGACAATTAATTTTTGTCCCATATTTTTGGTCACTCAGGTTTCACAAGTTTTGTCTGCAAACCTGGCATTTATAAGAAAGAGGAAGCTTCAAACCACATTGAGCTCTCTGCAGAACTTCTGTGAAATTCTGTTGACACTCTGTAAAATCTTGCTGACAAGAAGCTTAATAATGGTGTGCAGCATGGGTCCTAGAAAGCTTATATGTTACAATTATGGTGTGTGTGTGTATGGCGGGGCGGGGGGGGGGGGGGGGNNNNGGGGGGTGTGCCTGGTCTGTATCACTAGCAAATCAGGAGGCTGAGATAGGAGGACTACAAGTTTGAAGTCAACCTTAGCAACTTAGTGAGATACTATCTCAAGATAAAATAAATAAATAAAAAGGACTGGGGATGTAACTCATTGGTAAAATGCCCCTGAATTTGATTTTCATTAAAAAATAAAAAGCATGTATACAAGAAGAGCATAGCCATCTCAAGGTAACATATCAAAAACCAGATCAAGGGACACATCTTTATTCTATCTCAAACTAATGATGAGTTAGTTCACCATTGATCAGCATCTACAGCATACTTCAAAACAAACTACTTACAAAACAACATACTTTAAAACAAAACACACACACTATAGTATATATAAACATGTATATAATATATACATGTACATATCATATACATATAAATATAGCATATATCCTATATGCACATATATAGTATATAGTATGTATACATATGTAGTATATAGACATATACAGACATGTATGTGTACATATATAGGTCTATATATGTATGTGGGTAGATATATAGATAGATAAACAGACTATGCTTTGATCCACTGATGATCAATAGCAATCATGCCAAAATTTAAATCATTTGGGGAAGCCATTTTTTACTGATTAATCCTAGTTGGTAGGAAAAAGGACTGGGTGATGTAGCTCAAGAATGATTGCCTGTGGAAAACAAAAATTAAAAGGCAATGTTGTTTATAGAATAGAAAAGTCTTGATTCCAGCTCCATATCATTAGCATTATCATCTCACTATTTTAAATATGAGAAAATAGGCAAAGGAAAAATATTAAAGTTCATAATAAAACAGAGATACCACTCTGCACACATGAGAGCAAAATGAGATCATTTAGTTAATGAATAAAAGGTATAATAGGTATCCTCGACCTCTTGTTACAAAGGAAGGGGAGTTTTACCTTGCATTTTTGTCTAAGTTGCTTTTTAATTCTGTTAGAGAATGCAAGCAAATGAACCAATCAGATGAGGTATGTTCTCCTCTCCTTTTTAATCAGATAGCTATCCCCCTAAGAGTGGGCTCATAAAAAAATAATCTTGCAAATCTAGATGTCCTAGAGGTGAAAATGTTAGTACCATAGCCAGTCATAGCATTTGGATCTCATCAAATTATTGTGTCAGATAATGGGAGCAGAGACAGCAAAGTTCAAGAGACTGTCAAGTTGAAACCAGACATGTAAAGAATCTGCATGCCCTTAGCTGCAGGAATATAAACATAAAGACATAAAAGGTCAGGCTTTCTCAGTAGCTGAATCAAAGTCAAAAGAAATAAATTTTCAGAAATAACTCAAAAACATTTATGACATTGATGAAGATCATGTGGCTAGCACACTTTCATTTCTACCCAAATAACTGCACTGTAGCCAGAATAGCAAAGAGCTTTGATCCTCAAACATGAACGTGATAGAATCTGTGTCCTACAATCTGGTTCTCTAATTGATAAACAGTGTTAAGATTTAGAAAGCTGATGACAAGATCAGGGTCTGTCCACTCAGAACCTATATCTTGCCACATTTTAGAACATTTGTAGTCAATGATATAGGGAAAGAGAAAAAGCAGATTCTTTGCCTCCTTGCCTTAGAGGTAAATTTGAATTCCTTGTGCTTATTTCATTAACAACATCAGAGATGGACAGGTCTTTATTATCTGGGCTAAAAATTGTTTATAATTCGTCCATGTTTTATTGGCTAAAATAGTTTTTCAGAACAGTACATGAGAATGAGGATCCAGTCTTCAGAAAAATCACAACATTGCAGGCACTTAGAGAAACCACCATATCAAGGAGGATGACGAGGACACTGATGACAACCATAGTAGTGATGCCGATGATGGAGACCACAGGTTTTTGTGTTGGGATTCCATTCCCCAATTATTTTATTCCTGTAGTCATAATCCTTGGGCCAGTTTGTCCTTCCTATTTCTATATTTTGTGTGACTTAGCCAAGTTCTCTCAGAAATATCTGGGCTTTAAACAGTCATCTCTCAGGTCCAGTGATGACAAAAGACAGAAAATGTGTGCAGGTGAACTCAATTCCAGATCAAAAAGAAAAAAATTCCCACACTGTCCTCCACTGCAAATCAACGCTTTTACATACCCCACAGTAAGAGTGGTGATCTCCATAAATGAGTCTTTTTTTTTTTTTTCTGGACATGCAACTCTCAAGTTGGCTCCTATAAAACTTTCCTTAAATCACTCTTCATGCCCACGTCCCTAGTCAGAAAATAACCATTCCACCCACCTTCCTGCCCAAGGCAGGTCTCTGCCCATGCCAGTCAGCCTCCTTCTTCTCTAATTACTTCATTCCTTTCTGCTTAGTTTCTCTAAAGTAGTTTCCTCTTTGGGGACACTTTTATATAATTTTACCTTTTCTTTCTAAAAGACCTTAAATCATTCTGGGATGACCTTCTATATGGTTCTTAAATATGTTGTCTTCAACAACCACATAATATTCAAAAAATCAATTCCATGGAACAGACACCCATTTTCCCATTTCCCAGTTTTTCATATACAAAATAGTTTTTTTTTATTACCATTTTTTAATTTTCTGGTTCTCATGTTTCTGCCCATGAGAAGTCCATTTTGAAAACTGAATTTTATTCTGAGTATAACTCTTCCCTCAAACTTTAAAGAGTTTAAATCTTTCTTCTCCCTATTAGAGTAGAGACAGTAGAGACGTCAGGCCACCCCACATAGCCAGCAGGCAAAAGTGCTCTGAAAGAGGCAGACAGCTCAAGGGACCAGCAAGCAGACACAGAAGCTAATCCTGAATAACAAGTGACTGCAGCAAGCATTTTGCAGTAGGCATTAACAGAAAGCAAAAAGTCATTAGAAATCAATTAACAAGAATATTGCTATTTCATATGCAAACTCAGGCAGTCATGGAGATTCCTGTGCCATTGTTATTAAAGTCCTGATACAAAGAAGTGGCCATTTCTACATAGAATATTAATGGGGCAGAAGAAGAGACTAGCCAAGCATGAGGACATGAGTGCAAGAGAGGAAATTCATAAGGTCCCCAAAAGGAAAGATACACTTGGTAATACCTAGTTAAGGGTCTTGTCAAATCCTAATGAGCAAGAATTTAGAATTAATGCCAGAATTATGTTTTATATTATTTTGAATTTGGAACCAGTGTTGGTCAGCTATTTGAAAAAGTTACTTAAAACAGCAAGTATTGAACAATGATGCATTTGGATCTAACACCCACTATTTTCATTTAAAATATAAAAATTTATTTGAAAAAGTAAAATATTTTGACCTAGGGCTAGATCTTTCATTAAGGATCTGCTGAGTGTGTTCAAGTCATAACAACTTCATAAATCACAGCCATGGGTATTATTTATTTTTTTCCTATTTCAGTAACCTTAAGTTGAAACAAGAACCTAATTATGGGTTCTTATAAAATCATTTCAATGCAAAGTATTTCTTCAGTTTTGTATTTTTTTTTTTGTCCCTCTCATTCCATGTCTGTGTGTTTCTAGTGTCTCTCCTCTATCAAGTATTACCTAAACATTTAATTTAGGTTTTATAGAATCAACTCTTTTCACATTTATATTTCATTAATTTATGCATTATTGAATTAAATTACAAAAACAGGAAAAATTAAAACAATAAATAAGCTAAGAAATTAGACCCTTGATTAGCACAAAAAATGTATGGGGGAGCAGGCTTGTCTGAACTTAGACGACATAATATTACATCGAGTCTGCCATGGGCATTATTCAGTGTGTTTGACCAAAGTAATGAAGAACTCAATTAATTTGGAGGCAAGTGAGTACAAGTTTCAAGGACAGTACTTTGAAATAAAATTTTCTTTGGCTAATTTCATAGTAAATTTTTACATCTTCTCTCATTTTTGATGAAATTATACCCTTATTCATGCATACCTTCCTGGGCCTCATCACCTACCAAAAGATCACAATATAAATGACAAAATGTTGGTGCTCTGGCTTCATCTCACTGACCAAACTATTGAATGATGGGTCCTACTGAATTCCTCAACTCAGGAAATTCCTGGCTTACGGAAGTGTCCTTACCCATCAATACTGCCCTCCTGGATCCTGCATGGAATCTTTCTCATCTTCTACTTCCAACAATAGCTGGGAAAGTGCCAGAACAGTCAGGAGTCAGTCTGATATACCTCAGGCACTTGTCACACTAGCAAGACTGCCCACCTGATGGCATATGCGCATGCTGGGGATTAAACACAGGACCTCACACCTCTAAGCATAGGCTTCCCCACTAAAACACAACCCCAGCATCTTTGATTTCATATCCTTCAACACCACCGAGCTAAAGCAAGCTCCTTCACCAACCAGAGTTGAACATATAATGGACACTGATGAAGCTTGAGGTTTAGTTTCCTTCACTGGCACTATCCCTTCCAAGACCTCATACCAATTTTTGTATTCTTAAAGAAACTCCTCTCAAATGTATGAGCTTCAGACCCAATTTCAACCCATACGTATTGCTTTAACCCAAATTTATTTAGAAGGTAAAAAGCTATTCTATCCTGAGATTTTAATATCTGATAGAGATTAGAAATGCATGTATTTATATTAACATATATGTATTTATATGTATATTTAATTTTTCATATCACCTGGCACAAGTCTCAAGGCAGAAAGTTGGGAATGAGATCATCTGAGCATCTTTCGATTCTCAAAATTCCCCCACTTGTTAGGACTCAGGCTCAGGTTAAGCCTTCCTGCTTCTACTTCCTTCCCTGGCCTCAGAGTGAGCACCTTCCTTGGAAATTGCTTGACTTCTAAAACATATACAAGGTTTTGGTAGGCTTTCCTTCCCTCCCTGACCTATGCACATTAATGAGCATGACTTATTCTCACAGTTAGCTCTTTTCACCCTTCTCAACCTTTCGTACTGTATAAAATCTTGAGCTAAAGAATTCCTCGAGGAATTTTACAGGCAAATACAGGTCCCAGCTGGTAATTGCAACAAGTTTTTAATACTTGAAGACGAGTCAACAAAAACTAGAGTTGGGCGGTAGCTGAAGTGTAAAAACAGATTTTATTCAGGAATTTTTGTAATAGAGGAAAAGAGACCTGCACCAGGCTCAATTCCAAATATAACAAGAACAAGTGGGGATTTATAACCAAGGTGCAGATTATGGGGGTCGGTAGATGGAAAAATAATGAGGAAGCCACAGCAGGGGGTGGGGGGTCTTGTTAAACTGACCTAATAAGATTCTTGCTAAAAGAAACCCAGATTTCACTTGACGGATGGTGAGAATATTTGATCAGATAATGGAGGTTGGGGGATTCTGGTTAAATTAATTTAATGTGATTTTTGCTACAACTGGGCTTTTGAGAAAAAGGCTCAAGGATAGGGTCTAAAAAAAGGGGTGGGGGGGGCTCAGTGTAGCCTGTCTCAAATTTGGTCAAGATAGTACTGAGACTCTCCCAGGAACTGCCTGAACCAGGTGTACCCTTATCTACATGAGCTTAGAATGCATTCATTAAGACACTCTAGATGAACTCATATATAAATTATTGCCCCATTCTGTAACCTCATTACTTTAGCAGCAGTCAAACTAAGAAAGTCAAAGTAACACCTATAAACAAACAAGAAATGTATCAGTTAATGCAAGCCCTTATCATCTATAAAAGGGAGGAAAGAAATAATTTATCCGATTCAGATTTAGCAGCATCAAGATAACACTTCTGAAAGCAGGCAGCTGATCCACACAAAGGTATATTGTTGGTAAAATAAGAGGGGTAAGACCTGGAGAACAATGACCCATTTCTGGTAAAAAGAGAAGCATTTCCATGGGAGAAGCAGCTTCCAGACCTTGCTAACCTTATTTGACTTTTAATTTCATAATCCTAAAATTTCTCTAAGATCAGTTAAATGTATACATGAAAAATGAGAAACTATCAGCAAGTATTGAACCTTAGTAGGATAATCAATAACTCTCAGATCTGGAAGCTACATTTTCAGCAACACAGAAACTGTAGGATTTTTTTGGGGGGGAGGGAGGGGAGTGCAAGAGGTTTGTTATTGTTTTTTTAATTGCTTGGGAGCTTTGCCAGAGGTCAAAGATAAACCAACAATATAAAGTAGCAGAGTGCTGAGATCCATAAACCTCAGCTGTGATATGTCATGGAAATGTTTCCAAAATGATGGTGGTAGGCTTCCTGGGGGACAATTGGCATGATGCCACACAATGGCAAGGAGACAGGCAGCCAGATCTGGTGACCCTATAATGCCATAGTTCTTCATGGGGATCCGGGGGATTCTATCCCTGGAGGAACATTTGGCAAAGTCTGAAAACATTTTTGGTTGTCACAGCTGGGGACAAGGATGTTAATGACTTCTAATGGGTATTGACTAGGGATATTACTAAACACCCTACTGGGTATGTCCCCCACCCCCCACCCCTGTCACAAAAAAAGAAGTAATTAGCCCCAAATGACAGTAGTGCAGAAGTCAAGACATCCTCTCTTAGAAGCCTGCTCAAGAGAGAAAAGCAACCCAGTATTCCATCTGCTTCATCTTAGGGAAAAACAACACCCAGGCAATGATAATCTGCTCTAACCAAAGTCATCTTTTGAGAAAGAAAAGACGGACATTTTCCAATATATTAAGACCAGGAAGAAAGTCAATAGATGATAAAGAAACACTGTATTTCCCAATGACCTTTAGTTAGTGTATTTCTTTGCTCTAAAGCCTTCAGCTTTATGTTCTCTGATGTTACCACTTCCTTCCCTCAACCCCTCCCCCTCCTCTCCTCCCACCAACCTGTAAGACCACAGAAGAGCAACCTGAGGTATTTTTTAGAATGCTTTGCAGGAGGGAAACCTCAATGGATATCTGAGGATATTCTGAGGTCATTGTGGCCATTCCAATCATGGGCAGGAGAGAGCCTGTCTGATGTGGGAATTATTATTTTTTTTAATATTTATTTTTTAGTTGTAGTTGGACACAATACCTTTATTTTGTTTATTTATTTTTATATGGTGCTGAGGATAGAACCCAGGGCCTCACATGTGCTAGGTGAGCACTTTATGGCTGGCCACAACCCCACCCTGATGTGGGAATTATTGATCAAGTTTTAAGAAGTTACAATCACTTTCAAAGAGTTCGAGATATTTAAGAACTTAAAATGATGACAGTTATGAGATTTATCTTTAAATTTACATTTTCTTCTTATTTTACTTCTCTTATTATTTATTTGTCTATTTTATTTATTTATTTATTTATTTATTTTGCCTACAAATTGGAAGTAAATGTGACTCATGTTCTCCAGGCCAAGACTCTCTGCAGATTACACCAAGGTAAATAATGATCAAAGTCATGAGAAGTGCAAATGTTCTATTCCCAGACTGCTAGTGTGAATGTCAACTGCTCTGAGTGACTTCCAATGACTGTGGCTCCCAGAGAATCCCATCGGAGCATATGTTCACTCTTTCTAGCCTCCTGGTGCTACGCTAAGCCAAGAGCATGCCCTTCAGAGCACCTCCCCTGTGACAGAGCTGCCACACTCTAACAGACCAGTCCTGACCCTGCCACCATGAGGATGTGGTGACTCAGGCCTCTCTGTGATGAGGCTGAGGTGGGGTATCCTTCAAGAACAAATTTTCCCCAGTTCTGCATTATTTTGCATTATACCATACTAGTTTTCCAAAACAGAAAATGTTCATTTATTACTCCTACCTTATTTCACACCAACTGATCCAAAGACTCTGGGGCTATGGTCAGGAATGCATTTTCTCATGCTTCCCAAATGATGGTTATGTGCATTTAAGTTTGAGAACTCATGCTCCTCACCCTCACAGAGTTTTCCAAGTCATTTTTTCATCTTTATTTATAGGACTCTTTCCTTCAGGCTCTGATGCTAATGATGAGGATGATGGCGATGAGATAGTAATGACACTAGAGATTAAGAATGCTGCATGAAGCTACATGGCTAGGAATGGGCAATACAAAGATTGGAACCACCTTTAAGCCCCGGCCTAGTTAGGAGGGTCAGCCTGAGTAAACTGATACCAAGTGCCACTTATAACTACTCCTGTTCCAGGACAGGACATTTTAAAAGGCTTGGATTCTAGCGTCTCTGTTCTTGTGTGTAAGTCTTCCCTCCTGACTTCTGTGACCTTCCCTCCACCCTGTACACAGGCCAGCCCGTTCTCTACCCCAGGGGTGCTCACAGTTCAGGTTCAAGCTGAATACTCCTATCTTGCTTCACTGTCTGTCTGCACACCAGCTGGTACACCTTCATCACATAATACCCCCAACATGCTCACAAACACAAAGAGAACTGTCAGGTTAACTCCCCCATTTGGCCTACAAAGAAAAATTTACTCCCCCTAAGACAGGTCATACTTCTTACTATTGGACTGAAGTGCCTTGTTATATAAGCATGTGGGACAATGGAATAATTAAGAGGGTGGTCTGCGGAGACAGTGTCTGCATTCAAATCCCATTTCTCCCACCATCTAACTATGGGACCAAGGGACTTAGTCTTCCTTGTTTCTCTGCTCCTCAACTTTAAAGTTGGAACAAACCTAGGTAGCCATCATCAGAAAAACAGATAAAGAAAATGTGGTATATACACACAATAGAATATTATTTGGCCATAAAGAAGACTGAAATTCTGTCATTTGTAGCAAAATGGATGAACCAGAGGATATGACTATAAGTGAAATAAGCCAGGCACAGGCAGACCAAAACCACATGTGTTTTTCTCATATGTGGAAGCTAAAAAATAGTCAACCCATGTGTAGAATACTGATTGACAGAGGTTGGAAGCTAGGTACAATGACCTGTGCCTATAGTCTCAGCTACTCAGGATTGCCAAGGCCAGAGGGCCACTTGAACCCAAGAATTTAAGGTCAGTAATACCATATGTCAAAAAATAAATAAATTAAATTAAATAAATGTAGAAAATATAGATGTTGGGGCTAGGAAGTAGGATAAAGGAAGTCAGATTTGATCAGTGTACCCTGTATACATGTGTAGAAATATCACAGGGAGCCACATTAATGTATGCAATTTCTATGTTATTAAAATATATAAAAGTAATTTTAAATTTTAGAATAATAGAATCTACTGCAATAAATTGTAATGAGGTTTGTTTTTTTCATATAATGCACATAGAATTGTATCTCTTATTGAAAGTACCACAAAAATGCCAGATACCATAACTAACAATTTTAAGCTGTAAATCTCACCAGAAAGAAAAGCTTTTATTTTTTTCACTATAACTAACAGAAATACCATGCACAAATATATATGCTTATTTATATAACTGAAATAAAAGGTTCATAAAATAATAGTTATGATTATTATATTAATGCATTCCAATATGCTCTTATCTATGCTATTTTGTTTTTTTAAGGATGAATAAAAATCATCAAATTGATTTCACAGTCCGCATAAGCAGAGTTTTAAAATTCTCTATTAGAATATAAATTTCATGAAGGAAGTCACTATACTTATTTGATTCTGTTTATGCAACTTGGAATAAGACATAATAGGTGCTCATTTATGTGTTGAAAAATTGAGTCCCTTTGTAGAGAATTCATAAGAAGAATCTTTTCTACTTCTATAGTGTTGATATGTGAAGCTGTGAAAAACAAAATCCTTTCTATTCATTGTTTGATCTGATTCTTAGGAAAAGCCCTAGAAAAATCATTAACACAAAAAGCTTCACAGAAACTTATCCCAGTAGAATTGAGCACCAGTGTTAAACAGGGCTTCCAAAATCTTGCCCAGATCAGTAATTTGTGCTTTTCTTGGAGAAAAGGGAAATTCTTAAGATTTTTATTGTCATCCTTAATTTAAACTTTTCTTTCTATATAAATCATCATATTTTGTATTATAGAAATGTCATGTTATCTATAATCGGACACTTCCCTGAAGATGAGTAAGATAAAGAGAATTGTTAAATTTAACAAATTTTAAAATTTAACAATTAGTTCAGTGAAGTTCAGTTTAATCTTTTAGCTTCACTTAAGAGCTTCATATAGCAGGTAAACTTGGAAATATATAGCTCAGGAAAGAATTACTAGTTTTTATTTTATTGCTCTTTGATGAGCACTCCCCCTCCCCATACACACACAAACTATAAAGCAGCACAGGAAATTCTTCACTAGGAGAAACATAAGAGATAATAGGAAAGCTTCATAGAGTTTATAATACTGTGATGCCACAGGAACTTAACCATTTTCATATTCATTAGTAATTTCCATTTTTAAAAGTGGTGACACCAGAAGGGTAACTCTGCATAAGAGCAAACAATAAATATGCAATCAGCCAAGAAGCAAAAATTAAGCCACAAACATTAGAGTCAGTCAGCTCAAAGGCCTGTTCATCACTTTCTGGTTATAGTTCTTACTTGAGCTTTCCCCTCTGCAACCTGGGATAATAGTGCCCACATCACAGGGTAGTTGTCAGATTCAACAGGTTAACATTTGTAAAGGAACCACTGAAGGACCTGGAAAAGATCAAGTATTGTTCACTGTGAAAGTCAATTCTCCCCTCTGCAGGTGGGTGTGCCTGGCCTATGGTTCTTTTTTTAAAATTTTCATTATTATTTTTATTGGTGCATATTACAATTAAATACAAAAGGGGGATTCATCTTGCCTGATTTGTACATGTGCATACTTTGATGACGCTCATTCCCCACTACCTTACCTTACCTTTCCCTTCCTTCCTCCTTTTCTTTCTCCCCCTGATTTACTTTCTCTACTATACTCATCTCCCTTCTGTTATTAGCTTGTTGTTGTTGTTGTTGTTGTTGTTATTATTATTATTATTATTATTCATTTAATTGGTAAATTATGTGTTATGTACATAAGGGAAATTTATCGTGCTATATTCATACATGGACATAGCCTATTTTGGTAGATTTCCTTCCCCAGTACTATTCCCTCTCCTCCTCCCTCCCTGTCTATCTCCTCTGTCTCCTCCACTGCTGGGCCTTCTAGGAGGCTGCACTTTTCACTGGCTTGTGGTTCTTATGACAGCCTAGAGATTAGCTCACTGCCAAGTCACTTTGTAGTGAGGCTGAAACCTCATTTCTACAAATAATAATGCAGTTTTAGGGACATTCAGTTTAATTCAATAACTGTGTATTACGTGCCTCTGTATACAAGGTACTGTGGCTAGTTATTATAGAAAATGGAAGAAATGAATACATGAAAATTGTTTCCTACCATAAAGAAGCTTCAAATTTACCTGGAAGGAAAAAAAGGACGTAATTCGCTAACTAACGTAACAAATGCACATAGTGAAACTACAAGAATCAGTTCCTTCTAGCTTGGGAAGTGGCAGCCACCCTCAAAAGCTAGCAAAGAGATGGCATTTGACCTAAGTTTGAAGGATGAGCCTGGGTTTTGGTGGGCAGGGCTAACTAGGGTTTTGTTTGTTTGTTTAGATTAAGACAGTAGCCAGGGATTTCTAGTCTGAAGCAACAGCATGAGCAAAAGCTGATAAATCAGCCAAGTGGAGATAATCCACATAAGAAAAGATGAGAGGACGGACAGAGAAGCAATGGAAATGAGGATGCAAAGCAAGTGGGCTGGGAGAATAGACTTTAAACTAAACAATTGCAAAACAGGCCAAGCTGCAGAAAACAGCAACTTAGTTTAGCAGTGCTGTCTGTGGATACTTCTAGTTGCTCCCTAAATCTATCTTTTTTTTAAAGACTTTTCCTTCCAAAGAACTTCCTCCATTTTCTGATTAGTTAGCTTGATTATCAACCTCCAGAATTTTAAGAATAGATTTGATTAGTGCTTCCCGTTTCATCTTCTTCTTTGCTTTTTTAAAATCTTTCTTTCTGCAACTCAAATCACATTGACTTTCTTGTCCCAACATTGTATTATAAATTTATTTTTACTTAGCTACCCACTTTCTCCGTGTCTTCTTGCTTACCAGATTTCTCAGGAGGACTATGAATCTGATTCAATTTCTTCCCAGTTGTACTAGTTTACATTCTCCCAGTTTAATCTCATTTTGATTTGAGTCCATATTTGTAACCTTTTCAAGTTCCAGATAAGTAGTTTCTAAGTCATTATCCATGTTTACAACATTGCCTAATATAGCATCATTTCAAGATATATTAGTGTGCTGCTTATTCCTGCAGATATTAATTGAAGTGTTGAAAAAAGTAGAAATAGTATCTTTGTCCCATGGCATCCGTAATGCCCTCTGCCCCTTTGCAATTTATCAAGTGTTTAGTTCACTGTTTTGTGCATGACTTTTATTATTTATGACTTTTTGTGATTCACTTTCATTTGAACTAATCTCCAAGAAAAATAGGAGGAAAAGGTTTGTATTTATTTAAAAATAAGGTTCTAATTTTTATTTTTTTTAATTTGGAAATTCTACTATAAAAGCTGTCCTTCAGAACTGTTCTCACTTGCATGTCCTTTACTGTTCCCTTTAGATGTTTCAAGTGTCATGCAGCAGATTGTCTCCCCATGACAAGCTTGTCAACTGGGGAAACCATAGGCCTGCTTACAGTTGATGAATGTAACACGGGTCTGTGTCCATCCTTCTTATTGTATTTAACTTTATTTTCTCTTAGATATTCATAGACGTTTCCTGAATTTATAATTAGTTTTATTAAAAAGACATTCTAAGCATTGAGACTTCATAATTACATTAACTGATGACTTCAGACATACCAACAAGAAAAGATAACAACATAATAGATCAGTGGAAAGATAACCCACAAAAGAATTACAGCAGATTGACAAATGAAAAGGTATCAACAGCTTTAAAAATATGAGAAGCTGTTTTCCACTTAATAGTGGAGGATATCTTTCAGTGACTATAATTATTACTGGGAAAAAACCCATAGATGCTTATATACTCAGATATTTGTTTTGACAATAGAAATTAAAACAACTGTTTTATAAACAACTTAATATCTGCATCAAAATTTATGAAAAATGTCATACCTTTGTCATTGATTCTACTTCTGAGACTAAGAATATAAAATGAGGAAAATATTCAAAGAACATTCTAATTAAACTTTGCTTATATTAGGGAAAATGCTAAAAGTACCTGACTAGCCAACAATAAGGGAATAGTTATGTAAATTATAAGGCATCTATTGAAAGAAATAATATTAAAAATTTTCAAAATTGATGTCAATGAAGACTACAACATGGGTAAATGTCAATTTAAAATACAGTTTAAGAATATAATATAGCAAATTTAGTGCTACCACAAAAGAAAAATCTGCTCATAAAATGAATTTTTGAAACAAATAATAAAAAACCTAAAGTAATTTTGCTTTTTTTTTTAATCTCTAAATTTTTTTTAGCTTTCTTTAATCATGCCTATTTTCAAAATTTTAAGTTGGTGAATATTTATTGGGCACTTGCTGTGTACTGGGCATTATGCTAACCTTGGAATTACAGAAATAAGGAAGATAGACGTGGCTGGCACCCTCACAGAGCACAGGATCTTTAGGATTTAGATACTTGGAATCCTTCTGGATTCATTTCTTTTTTACCCCAAATCTAATTCTTAGAAAGTATTGTTGGCTTTACTTTCAAAATAATACCTAAAATTCAACCAGTCCCCATTATTGTAACATGCCTGCTCAGGCCACCATCATCACCGTCCCAGGTTACCATGCGGCTTTATGATAGAATCATGTCCAAAGATGGTCATGCCCTCATCCTCCCTCATCCTCTGAACCTGTGACTATGGGAACAGACAGGGCAAAAGGAACTTTGCGGATGTGTTTAAATTAGGGTTCTTGAGATAAGGAGATTATTTTGGTGTTTGAGTCCGCTTTTTGACTGCTGTGACCAAAATACCTGACAAGAACAATTAGAGGAGGAAAAGTTATTTGGGGCTGACAGTTTCAGATGTCTTAGTCCATGTACGGTGAACCATATTCCTTGGGGCCTGAGGTGATGATGTGAGGCAGAACATCATGGGTAGAAAAGCAGCTCAGAACATGTCATTGGGAAATAGGAAGAAAGAACTCAACAAGGACAAAATATACACCCCAAAGGCATATCCTCCAAGAGCTACCTCCTCTAGCCACACCTTACCTGCCCACAGTTATCTCCAAGTATCAGGGGACTAATACACTAATTAGGTTATACCTTGTATAATCTGACCATTTCATCTCTAAACTTTCTTATAATATCTCACACATGTTTTTAACCATAACATTTGGATTACATGAGTTGGCTCATTCTAATCAGAACTGATATTACCCAGTCTCCTCTATGGTCTTTTCTCAATCTAAAAGCCAAAGTGACTCTACTAAAAACCTTTTCTCTTTTATCTCATCTCTTAAAGATTCTCACTCATTCTGTTCCAGATATACTGACCTCCTTGGTATTCCTTAAAATGACCAGGCATACCCCTGCCATAGAGCCTTTGTATGGGTAGCTCTGTGCAGGATTTGGGTATTTCTAGACCATCCTATCTTCAGTCACTCACATGACTCTTCTTATGTGATGGCTAGATATGAAATGCCCCCCAAACACTCATGTACTTGAAAGCATGTTCCCCAGGGCATCAAGCTACAAAGGTGGAGCTTTAAATTAATTATTGGATCATTATGGCTCTAACATCATCAATAGATTAATCCATTTGATGGATTAATAATCTGGATTATTGGGAGATGGTAGAAACTGTAGGAGGTAGAACTTAGAGGAAGTGGGTCACTGGGGGCATGCCCTAGAAGGGTTGATCTATTCCTCCACCCTTTTTCTCTCTCTCTCTGCTTCCTGGCTGCCTTAGGCTGAGCAGCTTTCTTTCACCATGCTCTTTTGCTATGATATTCTGCCTCCCCTCAAGCCCTACACAATGGAGCCAGCTGACCATGGACTGAAACTCTAAACCAAAATAAATCTCTCCTCCTCTAAGTTGTTTGTGTCAGGCATTTTAGTCACAGCAAGGAAAAGCTGACTAACACACCTGTCATCTTCATGCCTTTGTTCAAATGTCATCCATCAACAAAGCTATTCCAGCCACCCCAGCAATCTGAGCCCCTACCTACTCCTAGCACTCTGCTCTTGCTCTATTTTTCTATTTTATATAACTACACCACTTTCTAACGTACTGTATGATTTACTTGCTTATTCTGTTTGCTGTTTATTTGCTACACGAACACACATATGCATGCACACACACACACACACACACACACACACACACACACTGGAATATAAGATCCACCAGCACAGGGATTCAGTCTGTTAAATTTACTGATATACCCTAGGTTCCTGGTATAGTGCCCAGAACATGATGGATGTGTTCAATTAATATTTTCTAGATAAATAAACTTATTTTAAAAATTAGTTCTTTTGATACCCATTTAATTTTCTCAAATGGAAAATTGTAAGCAAATGAGTAATAACTGTTATTAAATAAGGAACTTCCTTAAATCACGAAGAAAACACAAATTCCAGAATGAAAGAATGGAAACTTTACAAAAGAAGATATATTACTAATTAACAAATACTTAGGCAATAACTTAAATCTCTCTGCATGTCATTAAGGCAACTTGTGACAATGTACAAAAGCAATAAGAATTATTAAAGACATTTGAAATCCTGGAACATTTTTAGTTTCGGACAATCTTTCCAAGTTCTATACAAAAATACTGAGCCTTCTTCATGCTCCATCAAGCCCTTTTCCATAAGCTTCCAGCTGGCCAGTAGTATTGTTCTTTTCAGGTTTTATGGTTTTTAGTAAAGATTCTAGCTTGGTAGATTGGAATGGGCTTCTCCCCCTAGGTTTTGCCTGTCCACGTTTAGATTTGGTGTGCAGCCCCATGCCAGTAGTTCAACACTTACATGCTGCCTCTGACAAAGGGAGCTCAGTTCTGCTTTTCTCTTAGCTTTATTTTCCATTTTATCCTGTTCCTTTTCATCTCTGAAGTGTCATCAATACCATCAGAAGGATAATGAAGACCATATAATATAACATTATCAAAAGCTGCCTGAATCCTGTGCATTACAGTGAACTCTCCAGAGTTTATGACAGGTCCCAAGGCAGGTGCCTGAGAGATCACTCTCCACATGATTTAGTAATAAGCTTGATGATAGGGGAAGAGAATTGCTGCTCTTCATTTCAGATTTCAAAAAGAACAGGCCCTTGGGCGTGTGGGGATATACTCCACTTCAATCCTCTGATTAGAATGCTGTTGTCTCTATTTTTTCCATTCTGATCACTGTAACAAAGGCCACTTAGTTCAGAGAAATAAATAAACCTAGACACTTAGCCTCTCTACTTTGGTGTCAGATAATTTGGGTTTTTTATTATATCCATCCACTTCCATAGAACTACCAAAGCCATCACAATCTCCTCTTTGGGTACAGAGATGGGCGTGTCTGACTGTTCAACAAAATTTTATTGAATGCAGTTAAGTGCCCCAAACCTGGTGATGCCAAGAAGAATAAAAAGAAGTCTCTACCTTTAACAGTGGACAGTTCAAGTCCAGACCAGTGACAGGTGCCTTTACTCCCTGCTACTCAGGAGGCTAAAATGGGAGGATCACTTGAGCTCATGAGTTCAAGACCAGCCTAGGATACACAAAGAAACCCTTTCTCAAAGTCAATGAAACCAAAGAGTCACCAGGGAATTTACAGAGCAACATTAAAATTAGAATGAGACAAATCAAGAACCAAAAATAAAGGAAAATTAAACCAAAGGTGGAGGCAGGACAGGGTGAAAAAAAATGGAGAAATAGAATTGAGTACTTCAGGACAAGTCAAAGATTGGCGATGGGATAAATAATAAAAGGAAGATAAATTGAAAGGAGAATTTAATCAACCTGAGCCCAAGCTGGAAATGGGAGTAAAAATAGAACAAGACGGGGATTCACTATGGGCTAGAGTATAGGGCAGAAGAAAGAGGTGGTTGGACACATTAGGTGGACAACACATTATGGAGTCATATGAACTGCGCTAAGCACTTATTTTTCATCTAGAAAGTACCATTTTCTTTATTCTACATGAAGGCATTTCTCCTCTTGTTTATACCATATTAGATATGAACAAGATTGGTGCGTAATGTTCAATCCAGAGATTTTATGTCAGCTGAATTTAATATTGTCCTTTCCAACCTTGAGGTATTTATTCAATTTATTCATTCATTCCTCAGAAATAGCTGTGTTGCTAATACATATTTGCTAATTACAGTAGTTGCAGATAAATAATGCTTGACTTGATGATGTGCACATGTTCAAATTTTCTACATGCTCTTTTGCATTCTTTAGGTCAATAGTTGCTTTATTATTTCCCAATGTTTAGATTTATAGGCTTTGGGTTTTCTTCTTGAGGACAGATTTAAAAATGAGTTCAGCCTAATAATGTATTTTAATTGACTTTAAATTTTATATCCTACTCCATTTATTAGCAAATATTTCTTAATGTGGATTTTCTTCTCCTCTAGCTAAACAATATTTCTGTGAAGGATGAGAAGGTTTCTGATTATTTATCTTTTTATTATCACTTTATTTTATTTATTTTTTCCCCTAGCATTCACTTACCCAAATTCTTTTTCTTTTTGGTACTGGGGATTGAATCTAAGGATGCTTTACCACTGAGGCACATCCTCAGTCCTTTTTATTTTTTTTATTTTGAGGCAGGGTCTCACTAAGTTACTTAGGGCCTTGCTGAGATGCCAAGGCTGGCCTTGAATTTGGAATCTTCCTATCTCAGTCTCCCCAACTGCTAGGATTACAGGTTTACGCCACTGCTCCCAGTACTTACCCAAATTCTTTGTTGATCATTGAATTTGTATGACAACACACTAAGCTCAGATTGGACTCTTTGGTTCTAATTTTATCTTTGATTAACAAATTATTTGATGCTGACCAATTTACATTTCTCCTTATTTGTAAAATAAAAAGATTAAAATGGATCATCCCCAAATTCCCTTCTAATATTCAGAGATTTTATTCTTGTGACTAAGCATTACTCTATCTCATCATGGTTCCCTCCTCTACTTATCTCATCTGTACATTTCTTCCATCATAAATCCGTACACTTCACTTGCTGGCTTTCCTTGCCTATACAGTGAAGCTGTTTGAGGGGTTACGACTGTCTTATCTGCCACCTGTGCATCATCAGCTCTCAAATTCCAGGAAAGAATGGCTCATATTGAACCCAGAGATCAACTGGCTTGGACTACTACTATGACGCAAATGGCATGGGCTTGTTGAATGAAACTCGGTGGTGCTGTTGAGCAAAGTCACATATGAGCATGGAACAAAAACATACCATGCAAAACAGATACCAATATTGTGGAGTTTAGATGATTTCCTTATTAGGTTATCTTCATCTTTACTTTCTTCATTTAATTTACTATTCTCCTTTATCAGCTAAATTTGTTCTAATTCAAGAACCACTGAGATAGCAGCTTCTTCTGCTATTTCTTGGGATAGCTTCAGTATTATGTAATAAAAATGTGTTGTCTTTGTACCAAAACTTGTTTCCTGCCTTCTCATTATCTTATTTCATTTGTATTGCTAGAACTCAATACCCAAGACTTTGCAGTTTATAAAGAGGACCATGCCTATTTCAAGTGTCCCACTTCAAGAACCAAACCAAGAAACTTATTTTCTCACAGACCTACAAGGTGAAAATCCAATATGAAGGTGCCAGTGGGTTTCCTGGTGAGGGCTGCATCCTCTGGAAGACAGAAATGCTTTGTCCTCATGTGAGCAGAACACAAGGGCAACACTGAACAAAATCTCCTGTGTAAAAGACTCAACTCCATTCATAAGGAAGGATGATATATAACCTCATCACTTCTCAAAGTCTCCACTTATTAATACTAACTATCCCATTGTCAACATCTGGATTTTGAAGGAAACAAATTCAAACCTTAGCATTACTCTTATTTCTTGCTCTTGTCTGAGTCACTGCTCAATAACATGGCACCTTTTTGTGGGAAATGGATATATTTCCAGAAATTGCTTTGCCTTAAAACCAATTCCTTGCAGAGAACCTGATGGACTAGGATTTAACTCCCATAGAGTAGTGCATAGTGGTGGCATAGTGATGGCATAGTGGTGGCAGTCTCAAGAGAATCAAGGAAAAGAGCAGCATCCTGGAAGTAGGATATATA
>NW_025999968.1:1520709-1528746 GCF_001458135.2 Marmota marmota marmota | reverse complement strand
TATATATTTAATATATATATAAATTCAGAATTTTAAATGTTCTGGTCCAAAAGTAGAGTAGAGCTTAACTGTGTGAACACCCTCTTGAGTTTAACCATAGGTTTGGGAAGGTAAGAAGTGTGCTGGCTCCCCAATATCCCCTATGGATTTGGACATACAGATACTTAGTGTCTCTGTTTACAGGGCCAGAAGCTAAAGGCCGGCTCTGAGGCTGATGCAGACTGTGAAGTTAAGCAAGAAATGCATGTGTGATATGAGTCATTACAATCAAGCAACCCAAAGAAATTGCCTCCCAAGTTTCAGAGAGAGGCTATATATCAGATGGCAAATGGAAGATAGTTTGGATAAAATAAAGAGACAATGTGGGACTTTAATATGTTAACTTTAATATGCTCATTTCACATGTTGACCTTAATGGACAGATTATCTATAGTATCTGCTTTAGACAAGAGAATAACAGGTCATAAACTATGCAAGTGATGAAAATCAATGCAGTATAGGCCTTGGAGGTATTTTGGTTATTATGCCCAAGATCTTAATATCTTAATTCTGCCCTACCGATATCCTCCCCCGTCTGTCTTTGTATACTATATATATATATATACAAAAACATGCAATGCTTTATATGTTTGTGTGTGTGTGTATGTGTATATGTGTGTATGTGGATCCAGACAATAAGCATTTTAGAAGGGGTTCAACTTTAATCTTCAGAGAATAGCAAATTAAAGCTACTACACACCTACCAGAAAGGCTAAAATTAAAGTCCAGCAGACTGACATCAACAAAATGACAACTAAAAGTCCTGAGTGCCTATCCCCTTCTCAAAGACAGCCAAAATAAGACATAAACAATGACATCATGGTGAAATTAACTTAAGGACACTGCCAGAGTACATCAAAGGACTAGCAGAAACTTGGAGAGCTAAACCTACAGTAGACACTTAGAGAATGGAAAGAAAGTCCATGTCATGTCTATCCCATCTTGTGGCCAGAATCAGCATGGGATAAAAAAGGAGTGTTCCCTCTGAGGAAAAAGTGAGAAGGCCCCAGAACCCCCAATCAGCAGTTTTGACAAGCCACCTACAGTCTTCACCACTGAGATTTCACCTGTTGTCCACACAGGCAGTAAGCCTAACAGAAGGAGCTTCCTGGAATTCACATAGCTAAGTTCCCTCAAAGAAGAAGCCAACACTGTGTCCCACTTGCTATGGCCAGTGCACCTACTAAGCTTCTTTATCTTAGAACTACCCATACCCTTGACCTAATGTATCCCCTAGCAGAGCTGGTGTAACACATTACTCTATAGGGTTAAGCTACTTCTAATCTGTTCCAACTACACTCCCAGCTGTGGCAGCTCCTAGGGGTCTGAGCTGAAGTTGTGTACTACATCCCTGCACTCCTGAGAAATGGTGAATTGGTGAGGGTATCCCACTTCTACTACTCTTAACCAGTTGTTCTGGGCTTTAAATGAAGCTGTGCATTCTCTCCCTATGGAGAGAAATGGTACCATTGCTTTACTACCCCTGTATTCTGACTCTTAAGACCTTGGCTGATATTGCTAATTGACTCCCATGGAAATGGTACTTGGCCACTCAAGGTAGTCATGGCACACAAGTCTAAACTGAAGTGAAATACTGTCCCTAAGGGAACTGATGCCTTGGTTGAGCCAAGCAGTTGTAAATCCCAGAGCTGAACTGACATAATATCCTTTATCCCAAGAAAATAGAGTATTGGCTGAGCTTAGACATACTGCCATATAGGTCAAACAATTGTAATAACCCACCTCCCTAGAACTGGATTAACTCCTTAGAGATTAAGCTGATGAGACAACCCCTCCCAAAGAAATGGAGTAATTTCCAGGGTTCTCTTTGCCCTAAAGGCTCAAGATACATATGCCCTCCATCATTCCAGAATATTTGCAGTTGCTTCAGTTGATGTAACAGAGTATGGAATATTGCTGTTTATCACCATATTAGGATCCAGAGTTAGCTATACATAGTGCTTTATCCCCAGGATCCTGAAGAAGCAGAGCAGCATATAAGCTATATAACCACGTATCCTAGGAACCAGAATCACCACAACCTTCCTAGCTAACACACTAAGACTTACTTGCAAATGAGAGGTTTTTCCTATGCAAGTCATTCTGTGAAGTTTAGAAAAGACAATTGTTTAACTAGATGTACAGAAACCAATGCAGAGATATAAGAAACACTAAAAGTCAAGGAAACATGACACTAGTGATTCCAAACAAGATATATATATATGAATTGCTTGAAAAGGAATTCAAATAATGATCTTAAGGAAATTCAGTGAGATACAAGGTAATACAAATACATAATTTAATAGATAATTTAACAAAAGTAAGAAAATAATTCATGGTCTGAATGAGAATTTAACAAAAAGGTAGATATTATTAGAGAGAAATAGAAATCTTGGAACTAAACAATTCCAAGAATGGAATAAAAAATACAAAAGAGAGCTTTGGCAGCACAATAGATAAAGCAGAAGAAAGAATATTTGAACTTTAATGTAGGTATTTTGAATTGCCTAGTCAGAGGGAAGGGAAAAAAACGAATTAAGACAGCATATAACACTTATGGGATAATATTAAGCAAAGAAATATACATGGGAGTTCCGGAAAGAAATGAGACAAAGATAGGGATATAAAACTTATTTAATGAAATAGTTGCTAGAAAGTTCCCTAGTCTTAGAAGAAATATGGACATCCAGATAAAACTTCAAAATATCCCAAACAGATTGAACTCAAAGAGATCTTCACCAAGGCACCATATAGTTGAACAGTCAAAAGTCAAATAAAAAGACTGAAAAAATAGCAAGAGAAAAGCATCAAGTCACATGCAAAGGAATTTGCATAGAGTATCCATGGAATTTTTTGTTTTTGTTATTGTTTTGTTTGTTTGTTGTACTAGAGATTGAACCCATGGGCGCTTAACAACTGAGCCACATCCCCAAGCCCTTTTTATTTCTTATTTTGAGACAGGGTCTCACTAAGTTGCTTAGGTCCTTGCTAAGTTGCTGAGGCTGGCCTTGAACTTGCAATCCTCCTGACTCACCTCCTGAGCTATTAGGATTACAAGTGTGTGCCACTATGCCTGTATTGAGGACTGAACTGCTGTATCACTGAGTTATATCACCAACCTTTTTATTCCCCTTTCTTATTGTTTATCTTTGTGGATAAGTGGTTTTTTTTGTAATGATTGGGTTTGATTCATTTTTTTCCTTCTCTTGTGTCCATCTGCTTTAATCAATGAGTTTAATATTATTGTATTTTTCAGTAGAACTCTCTTAAACATTTCTTGTAAGCCTGAGATAGGACTTTATTTTTCTGTCAATTCTGAAGGATAGCTATTCTGGGCATAGTATGTTTGGATGGAATTTTCTTTAACCTTTCAGCATTTTTAATATATCATCCCATTCTCTCCTGGCCTATAGGGTTTCTTCTAGGAAACCCGTGGAACCAGGCATTTTTAAAAGGACCACTGTCAATTCTTTACAAACTATTGCAACACATTGAAAAGGATAAAATTTACAAACCCATTGACCTAATCCAAAAAAGACAAGAACATACACACACACACACACACACACACACAAAATGAGGCTAAAGGCCAATATCCCTCATGAATATAGATGCAAAAATCCTGATCAAAATATTAGCAAATTGGAATCAATAGCACATCCAAAAGATTAGCCACCAAATTAAGTGAAAAATTTTCCAAGAATGAGAGAATGTTTCAACATAGACAAATCAACATAATATATCAACAAAGCACATGACAAATTGTATGATCATCTCAATAGATGTGGAAAAAGAATTTTGTAAAATCCAACATCCCTTCAACATGTGAGGTATGGAAGAAATATGCCTCATTATGGTAAAAGCCATATATGACAAACCCATAGCTAAAATCATACTGTAAAGGGAAAAAGATGTAAGCTTTTTCTCTAAGATCTAGAAAAGGATAAGGATGCCCATTTTTACTATTCTTATTCAGCATGATACTGGAATTTCTGGCTAGAGTAATTAGGCAACAGAAAGAATTAAATGGTAACTAAATTGGAAAGGAGAAAGTCAATTTGTCCCTGTTTTGAGATATTATACTCTGATATATAGAAAAACCTAAAAATCCACCATAAAACTGTTAGAAATGACAAGTGAATTTTATGAAGTTACAGAATTAAAAAAATACCAACATCCAAAGGTCATTAGCAATGCATCAGTAATGAACCAGTTGAAAGAAAAATGAAGAAAGAAATCCCTTTTGCAATAGCTACAAAAATAACTAGAAATCAATTTAATCAAGGAGGTTAAAGATCTTTACAATGAAAACTATAAACCACTGATGGAAGAATAAGACACACAAAAAATGGAAAGACACCACATGCTCATGGACCAGAAGAATTAATATTACTAAATGTTACCCAAAGTAATCTATCAATTCAAAGAAATTCCTAAGAACATTCCAATGTCAATCTCCACATAATTAAAAAAAAAAAAAAAAACTCCTAACAGTTGTATGAAACCCCTAAAGGATGCCAAATAGTAAGAGCAAATCCTGATGGAAAAGACAATGCATCAGATTATCTGACCTACCAAACATACCACAAAGCTATAGTAATTAGAGCAGAATGATACTAATGCAACAAAATCGAGAACTCAGAAATAATCCATGTTTTTACAATTGGTTGATCCTAAACAAAGGCACTAATGAAATACATTGAAAATGAACAGCATATTCAATAAATGATGCTGAGAACATTGGAATCCATGTGCATAAGAATGAAACTAGATCCCTATTCCCTGTTACAAAATGCAACTAAAAATGGATCAAACACTTAACTGTAAAAAAAGAAAAAAAAACTACTTGAAGAAACAAAAAGGGAATATTTCAGGACACTGGCATGGAAAAATATGTTCTTCAGCCTAAGCAACAAAAGCAAAAGTAGATGAATGGGACATTTTTTTTTTTAAGTTTCTGCACTGCAACGGAAATAATCAACAATGGAAAGCCAACCTACAAAATGAAGAAAATATTAGCAAACTATTAATCAAATAAAGGATTGGCATTCAGAAAATATAAGGAGCTCAAACTACTCAACAGTAAAACAAAAAACAAATAAAAAAAAAAACAAGCAAGCAATCCAATTTTCAAAAGTAAGTGAATAAGAATACAACTTTCTTGCTGGGTGTAATGTTGCATACCTGAAATCCCAGCAGGTCTTGAAACTGAGACAGGAGGATGGCAAGTTCAAAGCCAACCTAAGCAAAAGTGAGGCACTAAGCAACTCAATGAAACCCTGTCTCTGAATAAAATACAAAATAGGGCTGGGGATATGGCTCAGTGGCCAAGTGCCCCTGAGTTCAATCCCTGATAACTGCCCCCTCCAAAATACATATGATTGCTTTTAGAATAAAATTAATTTATATATAATACTGTACATATATTTTATGCAGATGTTGGAGGCATTCTATAAATACTTGCTTAACCACTTCTTAATAAATAGTTTAATTCACATATATGGAAAATAATATGGATATTCCTCAGAAAACTAAAAATAGAATTACTAGTTCTATTTTGACTATATGACTACAGGGATACTTGCACCACGTTGATTACAGCACTATTCACAATTATCCAAGACATCTATGGAGGAGTGGAAAAAGAAAACATGTCATATAGAGAGAGTAGAATATAATTCAGCAATTAAAATTTGAAATTCTGTCATTTGATGCAATATGGATTGAACCAGAGGGCATTATATTAAATAACATACCAGCTACAGAAACAGAAATACTGCAAATATCACTCACATGTGCAAGCTAAAAAAAAAAAAAAAAATCTATATAACAGATAGTAGAATAGTGGTACCAGATGCTGAGAAGCAGGAAAAGGTTAAAGGTTGGTTAAAAGTACAAAATAAATTGGAGGACTACATATGAGTGACTCATAGCACAGTGGGGACACTATAGTCAACAATAATTCATTGTATATTTTGATGTTATAAGAGAGGATTTTTGAAGGTTGCTACCACAAAGAAACACTAAAAGTTGGATATAATGGATATTTAAATCACCCTGCTTTGATCACTATATATGAAATACGTGTATCAAATGTCACACTGTACTTTATAAGTATGTACAATTATTAGGTGTCAAAAACATTCTCAAATACCAAGGGTTAGTGATACTATACAACACTTTTAATGGGAGTGTTAAAATGCTAGAATCACTTGGAAAAATTGTTTTGCAGTAATTTTGCAAAATCAACATACATATATAGCCTAATGATACACTAATATCAAACAGATATAGTACTATGTTCATCAAAAATATATACAAACATGCTCATAGCAGCTGTAACTGAAACCTGTACCTCAGTCAAATAAAAGTTCATGAAAAGTAGAACGAATGAATACATTATAACACATCACACAATCGAATATTCCATAGCAATGCAAAATAGTGATACCAAAAAATAACATGTATGGATCACACTAATGAGGGAAAACATTCAGATACAAAAAAGTAATTAGTGGATGAACCTATTTATATAATCAAAGAAATAAGCACACATCTGCGCGCGCACACACACACACACACATACACATGCCCGACCAATATTCAAACCTAAGGGAGGAAAATTTTGATTATTGTTACCCAAAAGTTCTTTCACTCTAAGTATGCTCTACATACTATCTTGAGAAATTCAATCTTCCATATCATACTTAGGTGCTGGTTGAATGGCAAATTCTTAAGGGATGTGAGCACAGTAAGCTATTATCAGTCATTATACTTCATTAGGGATCAGACTCCAGATTATTTTCAATGTGGTAGCTACCAAAACTCTATCCTTTAAGAAGAAGAGATAGAAGCAAAGGTGGTTTGGTGTATAGTGGGAAGAATATGGAAGCGAGCAAAAGGATTTTGCTTTCTACTCAATACATGGAAGGCTTCTATGAACCCCACCTGTTTTGTCTTCCCTCTTGTTTTCCCCTCCAACATTACCTCACTAATTATCTGTGTGTCTCTGAATAGGCTATAACCTCTTAAGAGTCACCAGCACTATATAACTCTGTGAATATTCTTAGACCCACCCAGATATGGGAAACAAAAAAGATCATTCTGAGTTCTGAAGTACATTGGTACTCTATAAATTTGAAGGAAAAGAGCCATAAAAACTAAGGACAGGGGCAGGTGGCTGATGAGTTCAGTCTGCTGGTTTGTTCTGGTTTGGTTATTTGCTTTTCTATAAAGCCAGTTTGAGCCCTGGGTTAAGAGCAGGGACAAATGTCAATTACAATACTCTGTGTGTATACGCTGCACAGAGTGTCTGTCTCAGGAAAGAGGAACACACTGGCTCTGTTCCTTGGGACAATTGATACAGGATGTATCTATAAACCACTACAAACACACAGAGGACAAAGTCAGCTGACCAAACTCGGAAACGCTGTGTCTTGATGGACAACAAGCTCCAGCTTTCCTCCCCTCCCTGTCCAGCTGTGCTGATCCCTCCAGGAGTCGTCCTAAGACTGGCCTGGCAGGGTGAAGCCCGGCATTTCACATAGCCTCTGGAAAGGTTGTGGTGTTGGAAATGCGCCTCTAGGAATTCAGTGATAAAACAACTGTTCAAATGAGAAAAATCAAGCAACCTCCTGGATGTCATGTTAGAGGGAAAAACAAGAGAGGGAAGACAAAGCAAAGTGGATGGGGTTCATAGGCACCCTCCCATGTGAGAGAGGGAAAATTGAACTCGGCCTCCAAATGGAGCCATTCACCTCTGAGGCAGATGAACTCCACATCTGATAAACACAGTCCTTCCTGTTTTCCTGAGGAGACTAGAGTAGATCACATTAACAAAGAGAAGGTGACTGGAAGTTAGGGGTATTCCTATTTGTACTTTTTCCCCAAATAGACAATCTAAGACAATGGCTGGTTACAGGTTTTGATAACAAAACAACTATAGAAAACACTTGCCTCTCTTACGGTGGTGACTTCCAGTCTCAGGAAGTCACTGTT
>NW_025999968.1:1517022-1520684 GCF_001458135.2 Marmota marmota marmota | reverse complement strand
CCGTCTTCAGAACAGGAAATACAATTGTGTGGTCTTAAGCTGCCTAGGAACTGAATGGAAATCCACAATTTCAAGTAGTCCTGGAAACAACCCAGGTAGTCAGCAATGATAACAGGTTGCTACTGATCTCAGCCAAACAGGAGGCTCACTGGAAACTGTAGCAGGGAGAAAAAGTCTCCCTGTTTAGAAACTGCATCATCCACACTTGCTCTTAAGTGTGCTTGCTGGCTGGCTGGCTGGCTGACTCTTGTCTCCCTCTCTCTATCTCTCCCTCTCTCCCTCTTTCTTTCCCTGCCTTTTCTGTGGAAGCCCAGGTCTCCTCCCATTCCCCTTAAAGAAATACTTAGCTTATATTTGTAATGAGCCTCAGAACGTTCGCTGGGGCTGTCTGCACATTGCCTGTAATTTAGGGTGAGTTATGTTTCAATTACCTCTATATTATAGCATACTGGTGAGGGCAGGCATTATGTCATGTCAGGGATACAGGCGAGAGAAAATATGGGTGCCCCCATTACAGGCGGTGATGGAGCAGTTTTAATAATATTGGGGGGAAAATGGAACATAAATGCTTCTCAGCTGCACCATTACTGCACATTAGCAACACCACGTGTGGAGGTGCAGAGGGGAAGGCTAGGAAGGGAAGGGGTTGCAGGTATGTTGGGTACTGGAGTTTGTTCTCTACATTTAGAAAAGAGGAAAAAAATGTTCTGTTAAAACCTTGGAAATGTTTGGATTTTTTTCCTGCAAATAATCATCTTACCAATGATATAAAGCACTGATTTTTAATAAAATTTTTAAAAATCTAATTTCCAGTGAGTCCCCCCCCTTTCTGTGAGAAGAGTGGGTCTTACCTGTGCTTCCATTCTCCCTCCCACCCCCTTTTTCTCCTTTTTTCTACCTCTTTATTTTCTTGACACAAATAGCAGTCATTGCTCAGACAATGTGTAGGATTAGGCTGCTTTGTAATTCAAACCTTTTATTCAGGTTACCTGTTAGCTACTAAAGAAGAAAATATGTATTGGCTTAATGGCCGTGTTATGAATATTTTCAGTTGTAAATTGGAGGGTGGCTTTCCCCATGAAAACCTTCCCAAACTCTCCCTCCTACCACTTACAATGGGATTGGCCAATAATAGTTTCCAGTTTACTTTTTTTTTTTTAATGAGGGGGGAGCCCATATAGATTTTTGTTTGTTTGGCATGATTGATTCTAAAGAGGAAGGGGCAAAATGCACAACCACCACCTGCCAATGATCTGTGCTTGGAAGATTGGCGGTTTGCAGGTGTTAAGCTGATGAAGTATAGTAAGAAAGATGGAGATGTGGCACCTTAGGCATCCAATAGCTTAACTTTGTTCAGTTAAAACAAATACGTCAGTGAGCAGTGGCTCTTATGCAATCAAGGAGGAATGGGTGCAGGAACTAAAATAAATACTACACATGGTTGGCCTAACTTTCCTCTAATCAAAATGACAGCTTAAGCCTAAAATAAAAGGGACCACATGGAACATGGCAACATACACAGAAAAGATACAGGGAATTTCAGAGAATTTTAAACCAATTTTGGTTGGGGAAGATACATATTAAAGAATTAAGTGTACATATGGGTTTCATAATTGTGTGTGTGTGCGTGCATATACTTGTCAATATAATTTGGACTCCTTGGATAAAATTCACAAATTTCACATATGTATAAAAAAATCTATGTTATTGTTTTAGTTATTTCAATCTTTTAAAAATAATTCTGTCTAGTGTATTAACAAAATCATGTATCTATACATTCACCCATTAAACAATTGTTCATTGGGCATCTATTGTGCAATGAGAACCATTTCACTCACCATGAAATGAAGACATCTGATGACATGATAGGGTGAATACCCTCCTGCAGTGTGTATTCTTCTAGGAGAAACAAAAAATAAACCAACACTTGCAATTTGTGGTGCATGCTAGGAAACAAAGTGTTGTGATAGATTGTAACAGAGGACCAACTTTACAAAGTCAGCAAAGAAATCAGGATTACATTGTATAGTGATTCTGCACCTTGCTTTGTTCTCTCAACAGTGGTGTGAATGGTCTTAGGCCATTAAACATTCCTGGAAAACATTTTTAATGACTGGAAAGTCTGTCTTTTATGTGAAATTTAATTTTTCAATCCATGATTTCTATATTTAACTGTCTTTATTTTGGGATATTTGAATTATTTCTAATTGTTCACATTTATAAATGATACAAGGATACTAGTACAAAAAAAATGCTGGCATTTCTAAAGAAAATAGGTTTCAAGAAGTGAAATCACTATGTTGAAAGGTCTAAAACAGTTCAAGGGCTCTTGAGGCAAATTGATAGGTTGATTTCCCCAAAAATGAAGTAATGTAAGGGAGAAAGAAGGTTCAACTCCCTTTCTGAAAGTCCAAGTCTGCTAAACTAAACTGACAATAGACAGATTAACAGAAGAAAATAATAAAATCTATTAATGTACACATGTACACAGGAGCCAAGCTGAATATGAAACTCAAAGAAGGGCCAGGTGGTTGAAACTTAAATACCCTCTTCATAGGGGATAAGGAAATGGAGAGGTATAGGCAATTGTAGTGCAGTGGTAAATTATTTTTAGGAGAAATGAATGGGTCTGAAGAATTTTTAGAGAATATTCCAGGATGAAGATCCTCTGATTTCTGGGGGAAGGAGAGGGTGGAATTCTACTAGGAAGGAAGGTTGTCTTATGCTGATAAAATCTCTCAGGTGATAAAATCTCTCAGATGCACACATGGTGGTTTTAGTGTAAATAGGTGGAGACAGTTAGTCTTCTGAGTTAATCTTCCCTGGTTAATGAGATTTTAGAGAGGGAGTCTAAGACAATTACATTGCTTTTGGAATAACTTACTTTAGTCAGATAAGGGGACTTGAGACTGCCTCTTCCAGCAATCTAATGGGGTCCATAGAGGAGGTAAGGTAGAAACAAGGGAAAGCTAGTTTTTTGTTTGTTTGTTTGTTGGTTGGTTGGTTGGTTGGTTTTTCCTTTGCAGTGCTAGAGATTAAATTCAGAGCATTGGTCATGCTAGCCAAGTGCTCCACCACTGAGCTCTGTCTCCAGCCCAGAGAGCTCTTGACTAAGATAGCTTCTAATGCCTTCCAAAATCCTTTCATTGAAGGTGCTCAGCACATCAAAGCACCACATTGTTGGGTATGGTTTCTGAGCTCAACACTAACATGGGCTCCCATCAGTGTACGAAAGTATCAATCTCCAGGTAACAACTAACATTTAATATTAGCTGACTATATGCCCCAGATCCTGCTTATAGCAGTTTATTTTTTTTTAATTTTTATTGTTGGTTGTTCAAAACATTACATAGTTCTTGATATATCATATTTCACACTTTGATTCAAGTGGGTTATGAACTCCCATTTTTACCCTGTATACAGATTGCAGAATCACATCAGTTACACATCCATTTATTTACATATTGTCATACTAGTGTCTGTTGTATTCTGCTGCCTTTCCTATCCTCTACTATCCCCCCTCCCCTCCCCTCCCCTCCCCTCTTCTCTCTCTACCCCCTCTACTGTCATTCATTTCTCCTATTGTAATATTTTTCCCTTTCCCCTCACTTTTTGTATAACCCTGTGGATCTCCTTCCATTTCCATGCAATTTCCCTTCTCT
>NW_025999968.1:1419551-1514128 GCF_001458135.2 Marmota marmota marmota | reverse complement strand
GACCAAAGCAACAGGTGAGTCCTGACCGGCCCTCACAAGCCCCGTCTCAGTCCTGTTGCCACTGCCTATGAAGGCTCGGTTGGTATTTACCTCCACAGTATTCAGCAGGACCCGGACCGAGAAGCAGTTTCTGCGCGTTCTTTAGCCCTGGGCCAGAGCAGTTCCGGGAGCCGGAATTCGGCCGCTCCGGGCTCGGTGTATGTTCTGATAGGAGCAGGCTCCAAGAAGCAGTTTCCGTGGGTTCTTTAGCACTGAGCCTGAGTAATTTGTCTGCGAGACGCAGGCGAATGGCAGCCTGAAATTACCTGTTCTATGGCTGAATGAGCTGCAATCCGTCGAAAACAGGGATGGTGACGTCAGCTCTCCAAGATGGTGGCCACTGGCTTCCTCTGTGGTCTGACAGGTGTGGAGAACCAAATTGGACCGCTTCCTTCCCCCATCTCAAACCCAGAATTCAGCACTGAGCAAGGTGATTGCACAGCTGGCAGAATCCCGCAGAATCCGCAGCGCTGTATCTTTGCGTTGCTATCTCGTCGTTTCCCAGCGCGAGCCGCAGACTCTAGCTGCGGGGAGATTTGCTGAATAAGCAGCGTGACCCTCTGTGCGGACAAATCTCTTGCATTTGAGCCCCCGTAGCTGATCCTTGTGCCATGGAAATCCTTCCTCTAGGTTTTGGAGCACCCCAATTTTGCTGGAAATTCCTAACAAGATAGCTTTTAGCCGTTCTAACTCGTCATTCTCCCGCACAGTGACGCGGTACACGGGGGTGATGCACTCCCTTCACCGCCATCTTCCCGAGCCTCTGCTTATAGCAGTTTAAATGTATAACTAACTTATTTCTTTCTTATAAAGTATGCATATTACTAACCCTATTTATTGATGAAGATTGTGAGACACAGAGGCATTAACAAGTTTAGCCAAGTTTTCACAGCTAGGAAGTAACAATACTAAGACTTGAAGAAAGGCAGTCCAGCTCCATAAAACCTACCTATAATTGAGCATTACCAGTTCTGATACTCTCATCAACATTCTCTAATATCCTTTTTATCTCTATTATTTTGAAAACAAATAATGTCATGCTTTTATTCAAGTTTGTACATATACTTATTGGGAGAGTTAAATATTGTAACTTTTTCATTTTAGTTGTTCCAAGAATTTCATACCTCTTAATTCTCTCATCAATTGAGTATCAGTGCTCTTATTTATTTCTGAAAGGTTTTTGCACATTGAATATATAGTACTTGTCCTTCAATCCTACCTGATATTTGATATTAGATTATTGTCTTTTTTAGAGTACATTTACATACATTGAGGGTTTTTTCCGTAAGTATTCATACTACCTCAATGATTCAAAAATGCACTAAATTGATGATTGTCCATCTGACTTTATGGGTTTCTGATTAAAATTATATCATGAGGTACAGGGCTAAAGGTGAAGGGTGAGAAGGGCGTGAGGAGAGGTGTGGGGGACCTATTCCTGTTTTTGCAGGTATACAAAGAATTCTTTTCATCCAGATGTTCTTAGAAAGGATATGGATCAGTCAGGAGTTCTCTGGGTAAAACAGAACCCTTTATACTAGGTGCCTTGCAGGTCCCTCCTCCATTCAAGTTCAGTCTTCATTATCTCAGGAAAATAGTCACCTATGTGCAAACCACAGCCACAGAGGGTGCTTACCCATGGTTCTACTAGTCTGTGTGAAGGCATACTACATTTGGGAAGCAGCAGTTAGCTAAGGATCTGGCATGGATTTACTTTGTAATATTTGATAAGTCTTTCTATGAGGACACCTGAGGAGATCCTGGAGTGGTCTAAAGTTCTCTCCAACTGCATGTTTGAAGATGAAGTTGAAAAGCAGAGAAATCAGTTTTCAGTGAACACTCTACAATTTCTGCTGTTTTTATACATACAACAGTTAAATGAAAGATTTCCCTGAGGATATCTTTGGTTGAAGAAGAGTGGCCTAGTCCCAGAAGCAGATCTCAGTCTCCTGACCTGACAGAAAAATCCAATTGTCATAATAAAAACTGGAAAGATTATAGTCACTAAGCTTTTGTCTCTGATCATCTGTCAGATCTCCTTGAGCTGCTTTTAGATCCAGAAGAACTCACTACATCATTCCACTCAACTCATAATAGTCTCATCATTCAGGAAGCTGTTGTGGTGCCCAGTGAGTACAGCCTTCTTACTGAAGGCACAGGGAGTACAGCCAGGAAGATCTATCCACTTCATGAACTTGCACCGTGACAACCCCTGCATGCAGAGAATGACTTCTCAAAGATTGCCAAGACTTTCTCTTTCTACAAACTGGAAGCTTGGTTGAGAGCCTGTTTAACTGGGACTCCATTTGATACATCTGCTTGCCTCAAGTCAGGAAAAAAAAAATTGTCTTGGGCTCATCAAGTTGAAGGTACAACCAAAAGAGCTAAGATTGCCTGAAATAGTCACATGGCCCCTAGAATGCACCCCTGGTGGTGATGAGCCAGATTTACAAGCAGAAACTGGCCAAGAGCTCAGATACTCTGGCCTGGCGGGGGCACATGTCAAGATTCATCACTGCAATGAAATCTTTTATATGTCTTCGCTGTCCCTTGAAATCTGTGACAATTGGGAAGTACAGAAATAGCACCTTTGTCTTGGGCCCATAGAGACTGCTCTTCACCTCTATAGCTGTGACAACATTGAAGTCATTGCTGTTTGCCATCATTTGTCTATCTCTTCAACCACAGGTTACATTTTTTTTAATATTCTGACGCCTACTTGCCCACTATTCTCTCTGGGAATCAGAGAGTAACTTTTGTCACTTTTCATACTCACTACCTGATGCTAGAGGACCATTTGGCCTGGACAGGCCTTGCTACGGTGCCTAATTATTGAAATAATCCAATAATTGTGTGTAGAAAGAATAGCAACACAAGTGTGTTCCAGCTCTCACCACCTTCTGAATCCTCTATATTTATTATTCCCTTCTAAATGGTAGGGGACACCACAGAGATACCTGGGGGTCTTCCATCTGCATATCAGAAAGCATTGGGTGAAAGAGAACAGAAGACACAGATCTGGGGGAAAAACTGTAAAGGAGACCCCTTTGACAAAGGATCAAAGAAAGCGGTTCCAGGTACTTGTAAAGAACAAGCATTCTGAGCGTTGATTAATATAGGACTTCTTCAACAGCTGGACAGCCTTGTACCCACTGCAGCAGGTTCCAAATAAGCAGCAGGACAGGCCACTATTTGTTATTTTGTATCCAGTGACTCTTCAACACATCAATTCTCATAAAAATTTTTAAGTTCATCCCTGGTCTGGACACATAAGGAAGAATGGAGGATGGTTCCCATCTTAAAACAAAATTGGGACAGCACCTTGATGCTTAAGAGACTTCAAGGATTATTTTTTCCTATTTAAGACCTTCTCTTGATTTCTGTTCATACTCATTTACTACTATTTAAATTGAATCTTAGCTAAACTTCAGACTTTCATGTAAACATAGTGTTTATAGCACATCAGAAGATTAATGTTTGTGATGCCAACATGTTGATGAAGGCAATCCATTGGATACGACTGTGTGTGTGTGCATGTGTGTTACTATTTAAGTGATTATAGATTTGCAAGTGCTTTCATATTTTAATTTTTATGATGAAAGATTGATTCTTTCTAGACTTGAGAGTTTTTTTTATAGTTCTTTGTAACTATTTAAAAGGTGATTGCTCTTCCTTTTAAAAATATTTGGAATAAAAGTATGATTGGTTGGTGTATAAAAAAAAACAGAAATAGTTTTATACAAAGGTACATTAGTCCTTAAAGTACAAAATTCAAGTTGTATAACATTTTTGATTTTTCATTTTCTGCTTCAAATTTTCAATAAACAAGCTAAAAAGTTAAAAATAAGAAGAGAAGAAGAAGAAGAAGAAGAAGAAGAAGAAGAAGAAGAAGAAGAAGAAAGAGGAGGAGGAGGAGGAGGAGGAGGAGGAGAGAAAAATTGTATCATGGTTTTAATGTCCAAAGGACTGATCACTTAATCCCAAACTCAATAATGTTTCATTTCCAAATAGATACAGACAGATATAGATATAATACAGATTATCTTCTTTACCTGGAATCCCAAATTTGCCTATTCCCTAATATTCATGTATATCCCCCAACTCAATACTTTCTTGGTCATTTTCAGACATGAGCAGAGCAGCAAAAAAAAACTGAGTCACCCAAAACACATGTCAAAAAACATGTTGTAACTCTTTCTTGTCTAAATTTATACACTATAAACAAGTGTCTTTGGGTGGGGGAGGGCTAACTAGTGACACATTTTCTAGATTTTCAGTGCTTTTCAGTGAATTTGCTGTTTCAAATGGCCCTTGGGTGTGATACTGGGGTGCTATGTGATGTTCCTTAGTGCATTAAGGTGTGATATTGCCCTTATGGAAGAAAGACATATATTAGATAACCTTAGTTCAGGCATAAATTGTAGCACCATTGGCTGTGGGACAATGTTGACAAATCAATTATATGTAACAAATAAGGTGTCTTTACACATAAACATGCATTAAATAGTTATCACGGATAAATTGAGTCAAACATTATTATGTGAGGCTCCTAGGAACTTAATCCTGCATGTCTCCTAAGAAGAATGGTTCAGCATTGGCTAATCCAATGTTCATAGCAACTTTGTAGAACACAGTAACTGCAAATAATTAGAATCACCTATTTTTTCTAAATATTCCTTTAAATCAATGTATTAATTTGAGAAAGGTTAAGTTCTTCAAAAAGGAGTCCTCTTATTCAGAAATATATTATTTCATAATTTGTTTTTATAACATCCTACTCACTTTATCATACTCATTCCCAGTCATGTTAGTTGCAGTAGTAATAGTAGTAGTAGTAGTAGTAGTAGTAGTAGTAGTAGGGCTGCAATTTGAACCCAGGATCTCGTACATTCTAGAGAAGCACTCTACCACTGAGCTACGTCCCCAACCCCTAACATTGAACTATTCTTACTTGCAATTGTGAATGGAATTATCTTTCTCATATATTTTAGGGAACAAGTGCTGGTTTAAAGAAGAGCTATTTGTTTTCATAAAGATATTTGTTATTTTGTATCCAGTGACTCTGCAGAACTTATCAATTCTCTTAAAAATTTTTAAGTTTATATTTTTCCTCAGAATAAAATAAAATATTTAAAAACTGATAAATGTGTTTGCTATTCCAATAGTTTAGCCTCTTTCTCCTAAATTTTCATCATATTTTATTGGAAGGAACTTTTAGACTAAATAACTTTATTTGTTCTTGATGAAAGTGGGACTATATCTACTGTGGTGATTGAGTGTAGCATTGGGGCTCATTCAACTTATTAGAAATGATCTCTGAGTTGTAATGGAGTGAATGTTGAATAGAATATGAGGTATATTAACATCTTGAGACAATCATTTTTTCCCTTTTATCAATTAATAAAGTTCCTATTATTAATTCACTATTATATTGTAATGGTAGATAATTCTACATTTTATTTTCATATTATATTCAAGTTATATTTGGATTAAATTACACATTGGTATTTATGATTCTCCTTTTATGTAAATGATTTCTTTTCAGATAAAGGCAAAAACACAAAAAGTTATTTTGTTTATGTATTTATTATTTTGCTTCTGCCACTGTCAAGTTTTGCTACGTGAATCTGACAATATTACTACGTAAAATTTGTAATATTACACATTTTCTAAATTCAGTTTCCTAAATCTTTGAAAAACATTTGACTGTACCTAAACATTGAAACCTAGAATTTAAAAAATACATTTATATGACAAAATTTCAACATGTTAGTTGAAATTGTAATGGGTCAAAGCTTTCTCCTGGATAATTTTTTTTCTTTGTACCAGTTATTGAATCCAGGCATGCTTAACCACTGATCCACATCCCCAGTCATTTTCAAATTTTTTTTTAATTTTTTTTGAGACAGGTTCTCACTAAATTGCTGAGGCTGACTTTGAACTTGCCATCCTCCTGTTTCAGCCTCCTAAACTGCTGGGATTGCAGGCATGCACCTGGCTCTGGGGCAATATGAATAATTAACATTTTGAAACATTGATCATAGCATTAATATTCTTAAATGTATTTGCATTATCCTAGACATAATATTATGTGTGATTTACAAAGTGTCTTTTTAAACTTCTCATGTCAAATTTTGTTTTGTTTTACTTTTGAATTATTTATTCTTTGTTTATTTTCAAATGATGACATTTTCTTAGGGAGAGGATTTCAAAGATTCTTTGGGTAATGGTTGAGGACCTCTTTAATGGAGGACATGTGTACATAGGAAGGCAAAAGCCTAACAACTGCACAATGCAGCCTCAAGGGGCTGACCTCATTCTCAGTGTGGAGGGCAGATGGCAGGCCTGTCTCCCTGCCTCCCTAGAGGAATAGAGAAAGGGGAAATAGGCTGGGGAAAGGCAAGTGTTGTTATGAAACGTGGTCAGGAGCTGGCATTTTCTATGGTGCTAATGGAGTGCCACTTAAAACTTTTGAGTAAGGGCTGGGGATTTGGCTCAAGTGGTAGTGTGCTCACCTGGCATGTGTGAGGCCCGGGTTCGATCCTCAGCACCACAAACAAAGATGTTGTGTCTGCCGAAAACTAAAAAAAAAAATAAATATTAAAAAAAATTCTCTCTCTCTCTCTCTCTCTCTCTCTCTTTTGAGCAAGATGTAGAATGACCAAAATAAAGTTATTTTAGGAGAGAATTATGAAATACTTAGAGATGGAGGCAGAAGAACTTTGCAGGAAGCTGTTGAAGGTATGAGTAGAAATGAACAAATAAAAGATTTCATGGATCTGGTGAAAACACACTGCTTATCTAAAAGAAAACATTCATTCTGACAAGTATACAAGTATTAATGAGGGTGTCTGGACAGAATAGTTGAAATGTGATCATTTGGGGGAAAAAAGAATAGAAAACCTCCTAGAAAATCTAATTAATAATAATAATGAAAGTAAAATAAAAATTGGCATGAGAAAAGAAGAAAGAAGTTTAAAAAGACCTGTCCCCCAAATCTAGGATAAATATCTTCTTTGGGCCCCTGATATATGAGAAGTCAGTGCTACATGACTTCTCAAATACTACATTGAGAAGTTCCATCCAATATACCAGTACACAAAATATGGGGTTCATGGAAGATACAGAAGTAGAAATTAACTTCAAAGATTTATAGAACTATGAAGGAGGAAGCTGGGAACGTGGAAAATTTAATAGGGAAAAATGAAGGACTTTTCTAACTTACTAGTTTCTAAAAATTTGCATGTAGGAGATGGGAAGAGGTCAGATTTGGGCACAAGGAAGCAGACTGGGAATTACAGACTAGAAATGAGTAAATACATTGACATTATTTAATAAACACATGAGAGGTGTTTAGTTTTAAACTAATTTGTAATCAACTTTTATAGTAATTTTGGGAAATTTTAGAAGTTTTTAAACAAATACCTCTGAATTCCTTTCCTAAAATCTCACTCGAAAGAATCTCTTGATATTCAAATATGGTTGTTTTGGGTCACATGAAAAAAAAAAAGAATTAAAATTAAAACAAGTTCTAATGCTTCCAGCAGATAGTCTTCAAAGTCTGCTTCACTTAATAATTATGTCTATGTGTTTACATTTTTATTTCCTCGCTGATCATCCCTTCCTCTTTCTCCTCTGGCTATCTCCACAGAGCCCTGAATTCCCACCAGCCCTTCCTGGGTAAAATATCTGAAAGCCTGATTATCGCCGCAGCAATTACCAGGCAAGTAAGAAGAGGGTGGGGCTTTCTCTCTCCATTTTCTCCTGAGGAACTCAAGCCTGCCTGACTGGTTCACCCTTCCCTAGTCAGAGGTAGGGCACAGAGAGGCAATAATATATTTTCATCAAGGCTCAAGTATAATCATGCTCTAGAGGATTTGTATCTAATATAATTTATGAGGAACCACTTCCAAGGGAGATCATGGAACCTCCAGTTTAATTGGGGTGATCTGGAAGGCTTGGTGCCTGCCAAAGAGCAAGGAGATGGTGATGCATGAATAGAAATGGAAATCTCTCCACACTCCCTTTCTATGCTCTATACTTTTTTTCACTGGGGATCCCAGCTGTGGTTAGTCTCATTCCCTGCTTCTCTTTTTATCTCTTTTAATCTATATGAGAGGCTTTTAAAAATTATTTATCAGATATGTGTATGTGGGAAAGGAGTAGTTTTTTCTTTGAAGAGAATAGGAGCCATTCCCTGTCCCACCTAAACCTTCCCATTCTCTCCCACAAAACACCAGTGGAATTAGAAGGGTGGGAAAGGATTTGGTGGCATGCTGCCATTATTCTCACTGACTGAAAAGCAGCTCTAATTATGTCTGTAAGATTAATTAATTCACTAATTCAGCAAATATTTATCAAATGTTTACCATATGCTAGGCAGTAAGGATATAACATCCAATAAAACAGATTATATTCTAGTGAGGGAATAAATAAAAGCAGGATGAAAAATCTAAATATATAGTGTGATCTTCAGTGATGAGCTCTCTATAAAACTAAACCTAGAAAGTGAGTAGGCACTAGTGGAATGGGAAGGGCAACTTCATAAACACAATGGTTGGGGCTGTCTCTTTGAGAAGACACCATTTGAGCAATGATTTCAAGCAGGTGATAGAGTGAGTCCGTGGATGTGTAGGGGAAGTGTGTCCCAGGCAGAGGGAATAGATTGTGTAAAGGTCTTGAGCCAAGAGTATATCTAACTTATTCAAGGAATTACAAAGGGCTCAATAAGAATGGAGTTAAGAATCTGCAATGCAGTAGGATATGAGTTGTGAAGTGAGGGTTCTGAGGGTACAGAATAGAGAGCCCTTGGACCACTCTAAGACTCTGGCTTTTACCCTGAGCTGGAAATAATTCCATGTCTTGAGAAGAAAATTGACACAATTTGACCTCTCTTTGAAGAGTTAATATAAACTTAGAATATTTTCAAGGCAAAATGACTATATTTATATGTGATGAAAAATGTTTAGAATCTTCTTTGTACCAGACACTGTGTGAAATAAAAAATTGAATAAGCAAAGTATCTACTTTTCTAAGGAGTTTGCAATCTCCTGAAGGATACAGACCAAACATTTAAAAAGCAGTCAATGCTGCAAAAAGGTTAAAGTTTACAATCCCAAGTAAACTCATTTGAGCTAATATAAAGGAAGCTAATGGTAATCTTCCAGAATGGTTTCAGTAGGGGAGAAAGGACCAAAGCCAAGATTGCAAGAAATGAAAAAGTAGGGCAAGAATGGGGAAGGATTAGGTAAATATAGTCATTTTAAAGATAGGTCCACAACCTATCTGATAGTCTTCCCCTCAAAAGGTGCATCTTAGTCTCACCCCCACCCCTTAAATATGGTGACCCTCTTCTAGCAAATAGAGCATGGAGGAAGGGGTGTGAGGTCAAATCTAAGAGTAGGTTAAAAAAGGACTGCAGCTTCCCCATTCCTTGCTTGTTCTCATTCTCAACTCTCTTTTCTTGCTCTTTCTTTATCTTTCTTCACTTACTCTGAGGAACACCATCTCTTGGTGTGTCCACAGAGAGACCCATGGGGAACAGAACTAAGTTTCTGAGTGAGCTCAGAGGAGACAGTGGCCTTTCAGAGACTAAAACCCTGCCAGACAACCCAACTGCAATGCCACAACCATATATATAGCTGCCACTCTCAGATTACTGACTCTCATAAAATGTGTGCAATGACAAAGTTTTGTTGTTTTAAGCTGCTATATTTGGAGAAAATTGGTCACTCAGCAATTAAAAACTAATATATGGTATATTCATAAATAAAATAAAGGTAAAAGAAAATAGAACATAATTTTAAAGTAAAAGAGTTAATATGTTTGCATTTGTTAAATATGAAAGACTTTTGCCTACTCCTTAATTCATCTCCTTTGCAAGAAGAAAACTTTTCGACCACACAAAATATCTCAGGCATTTTTGCATTATAAAACTTCCTAGGGCTGCATTTATTTATTTATTTTTAATTTATTTTAAGAAAATGGAAAAAGAATCTTTTTTTTCTATTTAAATTTGTTTTATTTTATTTTTTAATAGTTGCTCAAAACATTACAATGATCTTGACATATCAAATATTTGATTCAAATGGGGTACATAATCTTATTTTTCCACGTGTACAGATTGCAGGATCACATTGGTTATACAGTCACATCTATACATAGGGCCATACCAGTGTCTATTGTATTGTGCTGCCCTTCTTATCCCCCCTCCCCAGGAAAAAGAATCTTTATTGCTTTGCTAGCAAAGAAAAAACACAGGTGACTCCTGTCCCAGAGGCTGCGATTCTGCCAATCAGCAGGAACAGGTGGTTTTTAAAGAGGTTATTCAAAGGCTACATCCCATGTCTTCTCTGTTGCAGTTGTAATTCACTTGTTAATTTGGGATATGGTTATTTCTGAGATCTTCTGGTACCATCCCCCAAATCTGTATTACTTTGTTCCTATGGTGGGTGTGTATTCAAAGACAGATAAATCTGCCTAAGATGGGGAAGAAGGGTAATCCTGTTTCCCCTGAGATTAGGGAAGGGGAGAGATTAGAGAGAAGCAGGGAGAGAGGAATAGAAAGAAACATGTCCATTTTAAAACTAACTTGCAGTGGCAGAGTAGCAAGGGATATATTCAAAGCATAAAGTAGACCACTGTCACATTCCCCACTGTCAATGTCTACATTCCATTTATGTGGGAAAATGTGTGACGATATCTCCAAACTCCTTCCTGCTAGAAAGAGGGCAGAGTTGGGGAAAGTAACCCAAAGTCCACCAGAGCAGTCAAGAGGTCTCCAGTGGCAGATGGCAGGGGACTGGACAAGGCATACATAGGGAGGGATCATGCTAAGACAATTACAAACAAGAAAGCAAAGCATTATGTTTTTTTTTAAACAATTAGCACAAAAGCAATTAGTATTTAAGCCAGTCTCTGAAAACCATGAAGACAGTAACTCATAATCGTATCAGTGGAAAACAGATCAAGTTTATCAATTTAGGAAGTCAGGAAGATTTGTAGGTCTATGAGATTATCCTCAAATTAACTCAGGACAAACATGCAGATCTCGAGTCCTTTATGATCATTATTATTAGGTACTCCCACACCAGAACCCTTCCTTTATATCCTCCAGCTTTACTTAGTCTTGATAGGGTTGACCTAAGGGTACATCTTAAGTTACATTTTAAGAAAAATACATTTGTTTTCCTTTTAAATGTCCATGTAGGACTGTCAGGTGTTTAGGATCAACCTGGTCAAAACTGACTTTGTTTCTATCTACTCTTAAGACTCAGCTGAGATACCTCAGACGATATCCCTGGGGACCTGTCTGGTTCCTTTAGCTTTCCTCTAGCAGTGGTGCCATCTGCCAGGATGGGTCAGGGTCCTGATGACCACATGTAGCTTCTCCTGGAAGCGTCAGGGACATTTTCCTCTCTAACAATCCTCCTTTTTTGCAGAATATGCACTGGTTGGATTCCTGTTCTCTGGGATCCTCTTGATCTCCAGGTGGTCAGATGACTCACCAGAGTTGCAGGGCCCAAAGAGGGGTCCCATCATTCTTTGAGTCCTGGATGACCTTAGATGGCAAAGGGCCAAAATGTTGGCTGCTTTTTCCTTGGGCCTTTTATTTCCTTGACTGTGGTATCCAAGTTTTTGGTTTTAAACACCCAGCATGCCAGTTTCACCAGTCTTAAAGTGATACCAGATAATAACTTCAATATCTATAATTTTAGAGTTACTCCTTTCATTTAATGAGAGTTAGTCTTAATACTGGAATCAGAATTATATACTATCTGTCCTATAGATGACGGCTTATTATCTCCAATTAACTCATTGTTTTATTGAAAGTAGTACCTCTGCAAACCACTAACAGGCAAAAATTATAAAGCTTACAAGGAAAGTTCAAAATGAAATTAACAGGAAAAAAATTCAATTTGTGTAATAGCTATGAACCAAGAAAAACGATTTCTATAATCTTAAATTTCTACTTATTTATATATTATATCCTCTGTTTATTTTGAGATCACAGTAATCTTTATAACAAAAATTGATCTTTTGAACACAACTTTAAATGAGCTGAAGTCTACCCTATTTTGGAGCCATTATAATATGGAATAGGATAGGAGGCAGAGACTTATCTCAGGTAAGGCAGGGCTCTTGACAAATAACATATTACATCTGAAAATATGAACCAAACAAAGGCTAAGAGAATTTTTAAATTTCTTTTTGTGGAAAAAGGAGCAAAATGCTTCCATGTTTTACAATGTCTTTTAAAGATATCAGGCTGTCCTTATTACCTTCCAAAAGTACATTTAAATTCCTATTTCAGTGTAAAGAGTAACACAAAATTGTATATATAACTTATTGACAGCAGGTTACTTTACCCAGCTATAAAACATCAAATGACATGAATAAATATGAACCAAATTTGTTATTTATATACAAATTTGAGACTATTGCTACAGATAATTTTAGTTTGGAGAGCACCAACTTGGTAAAGTGTTCTCTCCTAAGCTTTACATTTAATAAAGTTCAATTTTTGAAGTACAATTTAGAACCCCTAGTGTACAGTAACAATAATCACAGGTGTGCATGGGTTCGCAGTACTAGCAAAAAATATCAAAGGATTGCCTTAAATCTCTTATACATTTAGGAAACAGTGTTAATGATCATAAATAGACTTAGTCAAAGCAAACAGATATAAGACAGGTCTTCACATGACAGTGTGGCCCTTCTATATCAGATACAATGTATAAAAGAGAGCACTTAGTGCTTATCTTGCCAGTAAACTTACATAAACTTTCATTTTATTAACAGAAAAAAAAATTTATTAACAGAAAAAAAAATTCAATTTGTGTAATAGCTATGAACCAAGAAAAACATAACAGATGAAGTTTAGACAGATATAGTTCTCAGATGCATACATATACCTAGTCATATATATTTAGGGTGTCAACTATATTGTCATAAACTAAACAAAATTTTTTTTTGTTTAACCAGTTACTAAGTAATTATTTAAGACTCAAAAACATGTTCAAACCCTAATTCCTTTAAGGCTTAGTTTCCCTAAGTAATAAAATCTAACATACAAGAAAATAATCTTGTTATATAAGAGCAAATCAATATTTCAGAATATTGGAGAAAATTGGTCACTCAGAAATTAAAAACTAATATATGGTATATTCATAAATAAAATATGATGCTTCGTATCAGTACATTAAAGTTCAAATAACCTTGACTGGGCTAATTACAGCCAATTTAACCACAAACATAAACTTTGTGGGGGTGGGGGGGTAGTACTGAAGATTGACTTTTTGAAATCTACCTTCCACAAATATTCTGTGACTTACTTATTCATTTATGTCCTTAGTTTTGTTCTTTTTCATCTTGGATTTTAGCGCAAACATATTACTTTACCAGACAAAAATACTTTCTCATCCAGAAACATTTTTTTTAACTTCTAATTTTCATACTAAAATATTTTTATACCTATAACTTTTTATCTTTTATTGTTTCAGATCCTTTCTTAAATTCATATTCTGAAACAACCCTTAAGAATTTTATCCGTGTATGTAATTTTCACCACAAATTTCACTCCAGGAGAGGGATCAGACAATCTGGCATATACAAAAACTATAACTTAATCTTTTCTCCCCCAGGTAGCTTTCAAGGGATTGGAGCACAGGATATTTTTGATCCTGACTTGTCTACCTGATCATTATCATGATTTCATCAACTTTAAGGGAGTTCCCCACTGTCAGTTGTACCCAGAGGCTCCCTTTGGACTTTTTTCTTGTACTAAGCATATTGGCATCCTTTCCTTTAGGCTTCCTTGAAGATCCCTTTGCAGAAGCTGCCTTCAAAACATGGCTTGGCCTTTGTTTCTATTCTTTTCTTTTCTGGGTGCAGTTATTTATCCTGCCAGTCTCCCCAAGCATTTAGTTTGATGGGATATAAGAACTACTGTTCCCAGTGATGGATATCCCTTAGCCAAATGAGGTGTCCTGTCAGATCTTAAAAAGGGGAGACTATCCCTGTCCCTAGGTCATAAACTAACAGTGCTGAAACCTACTACCACATCCTTTGTGGCCAGCAGCCTCCACCCTCCATGGGAAAAGCTGTCTGGAAGGCAGGGCAGAGGTCAGGTTCTCTTTGGCCATTTTTGTACAACCATGGCAGCTTTTCTGATATTTTTTTTCTCCCAGTTTAGGGCTAGTGTCCTTGATCCACAATGAGATGACCTGTGGCTGCCTGGGGCCAGGCTGAGGAACAGAACTGGGAGTACCAGCACTAAGTTTAATACATTCAAATCTTTTTAACCCTTTCTTCTGCTATCCTTGCACACCAGAGGCAGTATCTTTTGGCACCTTCAACTTAGTTCCTGATGGTTCAGACCTCTTATCATGCAATTGCATAAATGCCTATACATGAAGAATCTCTGACAGACCAACTTCAATGTCAAGATTGTAAAATTATCCAGAAAAACCATTCAAAGGCCATATTGTGTTTCAATAAACTCTTTCTCTTAGACAAGCTTACACTTACTTTACTTTGCCTTTGACAGACCACCTCCAAGTGCAAGGTTGTATAATAATCCGGAAAGCTATTCAAAAGCCAGATCATTATAGTAAAACATTATCTTAGACAGGCCTGTACCTATAGGTAACCATTTAACTTACTTTACCTCTGACAAACTAACTCTCATTGCAAGATTGTACCAAAAAAGAAACAGAAAGAGAGACAACCAGAGATGAGCCTCAAAAGCATGGCTATAACAGATAGGAACCTTTAAATTGACTAGCCAAGCTCTTTCCCAGGAGACTACCTATAGGATCACTGCATATTGCCCATGTCTTCAAAAGGGGCAATAACAGATAAAAACAAATAAAAAAAACACTCAGAAAACTAGAGGGAATTCCTAAACCCAAGTCAACAAACAGATGAGAACCTAGAACAGAAATATCCCTAGGTTCTCAAGTCATGCTTATGACTCCTACACCAATGGTGCCACAGTTGTCCCCACAAAGAGGAACCAGATGTTCCCAAGAAGAGGAACCAAATATGTGGAATCAGGGTCTAGGCTTGCACACTGGGGGACTTACCAAATAGCCAAGGGTGTAGCAATTTTACTGAGTGCAGTTTCCTTTTTCTCAAAATGGACCATGATGGAGCAACCTGTATCAGTTAGAAACAGAAGGTGGGGGGGTGCTGGGGTTGTGGCTCAGCAGTAGAGTGCTCACCTCACACGTGCGAGGCCCTGCATTCGATCCTCAGCACCACATTAAAAAATAAATAAATAAAATAAAGGTATTGTGTCCAACTAAAAAATAAATATTTAAAAAAAAAGAAAAAGAAACAGAGGGTGGGAGTTCCCCCAAACAAAAGGAGCTTTAGCAGCTGCCAGAATGGTCCCACGGTCCCTCCCTGTATTCATAGGAATAGCTCCTCTGGTTTGACCTGAAGTAAACTCACCCATTTCCTAACTCTGCTGTAGCTGGCTCTCAACAGGTTCAACAGCAACTTTGCATCCTCAGAATGGAAGTGGGGCTCCTTAGAGAGGCAGGCCTGCCCAAGAAAGCTGGAGTGGGGGCTGCTCAGGTCCCACATGAAGTAACAATTTGCTGCCAAAATTTCAGTCATTGTCCCCAATGCCAATCCAATAACAAGGACACAGTTTTGAGAAAAAGGAAAAAGAAGGTTTACTGCTTTCCTAGCAAAGGAGAAACACAGGGGAACTTGTCTCAGAGGCTGTGATTCTCCTTTCCAGAGCTCATGAAAGCCAAACTCTATCAAATTCCCATGCATTCAAGTATCTTATGGGTGTCTGTTGTAGGAACTGAAAGTGTCAAATTCTAGGGACAGAGACAACATCTGCAATATAGATTGGCTCTGTAGAGCCAATTAAAATTTGATAGGTTTTAGGAATTCTATTTATACTTTCACTCCTTAAAAAAATAATTCTTGAGAGGTTGGGGTGTTACTCAGTGATGGAGCGCTTACCAGCATGTGTGAAGCCCTGGGTTCCATTTCCGGCAGACACACGAAAAATGGAATTAAAAAAATAAAGCCTACTCTCTGCAATTTTCTGAAAAATTGCTTTCCATCCCTGAGTAAATATCTGGATCACAACTGAGATACCATGCTCAAAGTTTCTTCTTCATCTTCTTTTATATTTTTTTTTTCCTAAATGATATACCTCTTTTAAAGAAGTTAAACAAAGTACAGATAAGAAAATCTTAAAAATTGTCCATGTCATAGCATCTAATATTACTTGTTTTTAATATTGAAAATGAGAATGATGGAAATAAAGAGAATCGATGGAAATAAAGGGAAAAAAATATGAGGCAGGAATGATTCCTTATAAATGACATCACACCATATCTTGCCCCTTCTTAATTTGTGTCAAAATATAAGCAAAAAGAAGATACGAGTAAAGCTGGAGTAAGTGGTGGAATTTAAATACATAATTTTTAGATATTTTTCTAAAAAAGATAAAGATTTATTTAAGAATTAATGAGAGAAATATTAAGAAGTTGGGGTAATTATGGTTCTTTTTAAACTAAATGTGTCAAATTTAGTCAATATTGATTGATTGCTTGTTCTGAAAAATGAGGAAATCAGCACTCCCACTCACCTCCCCTGCCCCATCTCCAGATTTTTATTATGCAATTTTAATAACATCAAGTTTTATATCATTTGCCTTCTGTTCTGAAATATATTACCAGCTTTCTCATAGTTCTGTATTAATATGGATTCAGTATTCATACCAATACTTTACCAAACCCTTCCATTTCTCAGCTTTTTAAAAAATTTATATTTCAATTGTCTGTATTTCATCAAGTTTTTTTTTTTTTAAAGTCCCTGAGTTCCTCCATGTTTAAGGGTATCTGCTTATTATTTTCATACCTCAACAAAAAATTGAATGTTTATAAAATGTATAGGTCACCTTCCCTCCTCAGAATCTTTCTTTCTTTCCTGGCTACTCCCTCCCATCCTTCCTTCCTGTCTTCCTTACTTTGCCCCTCAATTTTTTTCTTTCTTTCTTCCTTCCTTTCTTTGCATTTAATGTTACTGTACAGAAGTGTGAGCCTTATAGATAACTTGCCTTCTTTTAATCTTTATGCCTGAGGAACATTTTTTTTTAATCATCAAAGATCTATGAGATTTGATGGACACTATGTTAGAGCAAATACAAAGTGTGAACAGAGCTTTTCATGATAAGCATGAACAAGATGAAAATAATTTGCATGGAAACTATTTAAATATGTTACATAATAAAAGTGAAAGGAGTCAATGAAAAAAGATGAAAAACCCAGTTTGGAAGACAGCTTACCTCAAGGAGTGAGTGGTAGAATTAACCACTTCTACAAACTCTATTTTGTTGTTATTGTTGTTTCCCATGTTTTGTCATTTTTGAATATTTTGCTATATTTCATTTACATGGCTCTGAAAAAAGATGTGGTTTAAAACATGAACTATAAATCTAATACCTTTGTCTCTGAGTTTGTAGGTGTTGCAAAATTTGGTGGAGGTAAAACTCAGGATAATGACTGAGTCACCTATGTGGTCTCTTGTCCAAACACTTTGTATCCATGCCCCCTATATTCTGATTACCAACTTTGAGGGACTTCATGGCTCCCCCAAAAAGTATACCAAGCAAGTACCAAGAGGCCCTACCAGATCATACTAGATCAGATACTAGAAACACGTCATCCCTGTGCCAGGATGACTGGAAAGCCCTCTAGTCTGGTGGGCTGTCAGTGAGACCAAGACTATATGTCCTGGGATTACAGGGGCATCATTCATGACCAGTATAGTATCGTTGTGACTGAACAGTGTCCATGCTATTCTAATTATTAAGTATTAAGTATTTTAGATAGCCCCTGTATTAATTTTCTACTGCTGTAATAGAAACAGTTTAAAATGATACCCATTTACGTTGTGTTAAGTGAAATAAGTCGAACACAGAAAAACAAATACCCCTGTTCTCACTCATTTATGAAAAGTCATAAATGAATTCTGTAGAAGAATGGAATGGAATAATGGTCACTGGAAACTGGGTAGGGATGGGGTGTATGGTAACAAGTTCAGTAAGGGATGACAACCAGTGGAAAGGAGAAATTACTTCTTTTTTTTAATAGCAAAAAAGGGTAGCTTTAGTTAAAAATATTTATCTTTCAGAATGACTGAAGAGTATAAGGTTTCCAACACATAAAATGATTAATGTTTGGAGGCTGAGGCTGTAGCTCAGTGGCAAAGCATTTGCCTAGCACGTGTGAGGCACTAGGTTCGGATCTTAGCACCACATAAAAATGAAACAAATAAAATAAAAGCATGCTGTCAATCTACAACTACAAAAAAAAATTTTAAAGACTAATGTTTGAAATTATGGAAAGACTTATTACTCTGATTTATTATACATTGTACATATGTACCAAATTATTATAATGTGTTCCATAAAGATTGACAAATATTATGCATCAATTAAGTTTACCATAGTTCTGCAAGTAAGAAGTGCAGTTGAACCTAGATGAGTTTTCTGCTTAGGGTCTTATAGATTTAAATTAAAGTATTAGCCAGACTCAGTTCTCATCTGGAGCTCATGGTTCTCTGCCAACCTCATGCAGATAGTTGGCAAAATTCAGTTCCTTTCAGTTTAGGACAGTGATTCCCACTTCCTGCCTGGTGGGGGCTGCTCTCAGGTCCTAGCCAGGTGCACCTCTCACAACAGGGGTCCTTGCTTTTTCAAAGCCAACAGATACTCTCTAGAAGGAGGGCTATCTGTAGAATCTCCAGGTAGTCTTATTCAAGGTGACATCATCAAATGTGGGAAGGTGATTAGACAAGGCAAATACAACAGGGAAAGGGAATCTTGAAGAACATTTTAAAATTCTGCCCACCACACCCTCTAGTAAACTGGTTGCTTGATTCTTTGCTTGCTTGGGCTTGTAGGATCTTCCAAACCACCCAAGCTTAGCTAGGCTTCTATTCCTGATCTCTTTCTAGCCAACTCTACCTGTCTTCTCACAGACACAAGAGTGACACTTGGCACATGTTTTGAGGAAACTTTGGTAAAATTATGTTTAAAGATAATATAGGATATTGGGGGGAAAGACAAAATAAGATAAGTTGATATGCAGAATTGGATGCTATTTCATGCCCATTATAATGGATATGATTTTTAAAAAATGGAAAATAAATGTTGGTGAGCATATGGGAAAAATGGAACCCTTATATACACAGATGGGAATGTAAAGTGGTTCAAACACTGTGGCAAATGAAAACAGTATGGAAGTTCCTCAAGAAGTTAAACATGGAATTACTTTATGCTTCAGTGACTCTACTCTTGGGTATACACTCACAAGAATTAAAAATCAGTACTCAAATAAAATATATACCCACATTCACAGCAGTACTAGTCATAGTAGCCAAAAGGTGAAGACAGCTCAAATGTTCCTCAGCAGTTGAATGTATGAATAAATTGTGCTGTATACATACACACACCAGCACATGCAAAACAGACTTACTCAGTCTTTTGAGATGAACTACTGGTACATGTTACATCATAGACAAATTTTAAAGACATGCTAAGTGAAAGAAGTCAGTTACAAAAGACCCCATATTATGATTGCTTTATAAGAAATGTCCCAAATAAGCAAATGCATAGAAACAGAAAACAGACTGGTGGTTGTCAGGGACTGGGGGAACGGGACATGGGGAGCAACTGCTTAATGGGTACAAGATTTTTTTTTTGAGGTTATGAAAATATTTTGAAACTAGATAGAGATCCTGGTTTCACAACATTGTCAATGTACTAAATGTCAGTGAATTATTCACTTGAAAATAATTAATTGTTCTGTGAATTTCATCTCAATTTAAAAAAAATGAAAAACAAAAGAGAAGTATCCATTGAAGGGGAAACAGGTCATCGAAGAGATTCTTTGCAACTTTGGCAGTTAATTTTAAAGGGAGTCTAACAATGAAGGCGCCTACAAGGTAAATGCAACAGCATTATCTTAGAGGAATGTGTGCCTGGTATCATTTTCCAGACTGTCAGGAAAGGACATTGGTTACGTGTGAACAGCGATGAGGAAATGCACTGTTTTCCTTCTGATGTTTCTATTTCTAATTGAGCTGTAAAAGGAGCAGAGCCATGCAGAGATCTGCCAGGTAGATGAAAGAAATGAGAGGGCGAAGTGTTAACTAGTCTTTTCTCTCCATGGTGAACGGTAAGAGAAATTCTATTAGGCACTTGAGCCTGTATTGTTGGAACTGATATAAACAGCATGTTTTTATGCTTCTTCTTCCTAGCATAACCATGATTCAGTCCATGCAAAGTCCAAGAAGAACCAAGATTAAGAAATCCATCAAAGAGCCAATGTGAGCCTAAAAAAATATATTGAAAAGTAGAGTGAAAATGAAAATAAAGAGCATTGCAAAGGGGGAAAAGACAACCAGATGAGCCTATGGGAGGCATTTCTGTTACTTGCCTTGCATATCCTACCTTCTCCAATACAGATATGCAGATGGAGATGAGCAGTGCTTACTAGAATTTAGACTTTTATTTTAACAGGAAAAAAGGAAATCATATCGATCAGGTGTACTATATGTTGACACCATATTTTATATACCAAAAAATGGACTTTCTTAAATTGGTTGAGGAATGTGCATTTCAAAGCATCAGCATAGAAGGGATACTTGTCCGCCAGCGGTCTCATTTTGACTGTCACAACTGGTTCTACACAATGAAGTTTGAACACAACCATAATGATATATTTAAAAACTGAACGGGGCTACTCCGTAACTACTACAGGAAATGACAAGGTAAAGCACAGAGAGGACATCCTAAAGTCAGAGTTCCAGACCCCTATCAACACCCACCTTTCACTGCAGCTCCACTTTGCATCTGTCTTATTCACTATGCTTCCTGATGTTACTTGAAAAGGGGTTAAAAAATTTTTTTTGACACATGCTTTACAAAAAATGAGTGGAAAACATAACAAAATGCACACAAGCAGAATATTTATGCTCATAAAACTAATTATAACATTGAGACAAATGCAGAAATCATGAGATTGAAAGCAGTGAATCTTTAAGTTTCAACTGGATGCTCATTCAATTAAATTGATCAGTTGGGAGTAAATCTAATGAAAAAAGAATATATATGCACATATGAATGTATACATATATATATACATATATATATACATACACATATACATACAAAATACTGAAATATTTTCAATGAAAATTATACCTAAAAGACTAGATGAAATAACCAATTTTATAAAATTTTTCAACTCTCTTGAGAAACAAAATCAACCATCAAACATGTTGTTAAGTCTGTTGTTGAACTTCTATCATCTGATTTCCAATATATTCTCAGAAAATATTATCCACAAAACTAAAGGACTAATTTCATATTTCTCAGTCAGAAAGAGAGACAACATAATCACTTGATCCTGCCTCTTGCCTAGTTTATAGAGCTAACTCTATTATCCATCTGTGGCAGGCATGTTATAATGAGCCTAGAGCCTGAGAAAAGATTTCCCAGGTACCTGGCCTTGCAAACTCAGCCCCAGAATACTTGTAGTTATCTGGAGTTATTGTCTGAATCTTGATATTTATATGTCTATTTGCTAGATAGAGCCATGGTAGCTTTTTTCTAAGCCAGGGACCATAGCCTGTGTGTCTAGGACTCCTCATCAGCATTAGCATGTGCCTGGTTCTGAATGAATGACCATGAAACAGTAATGGACAATGTGCTGATGTCAGTGATCCTGATCACAATGGTCATCATAATGGAAAGTGCAAACACTGAGGACTCTTGCTACCAACTCAAACAGGGATGAAGTGCTGAATATGTATGAATGTTCAACTGACATCAGCAGGAAACCCACAAACTTTAGCACAAAATAAATCTCTTTGAAAGAACAAACATGTGATGTTACTGGGATTAAAAACTTTATCCCTGAAAGTCCCAAAGCAGTCACAAAGAATATAATGGACCTAGTTCTGAAAGGGCAATTTGCTGCTGAGAGTAAACATTTTAAACTGGAGAGTTCTGGCCAGATTTGAATAATGGCAGAAGGATCAAAAGTAAAAGGCGGTAAAGGATCAATTGATTGGCTAATGTGTTGATCCGTAAAGTACAGTGGAAAAGATGCCAACAGCCAACTTTGAATCCAGTTATTTTCAAAAGCATATTCAGTTCAAGGTTCCATGTTTTCAAGTTTATTCTAAAAAGTGTATGAATTTATGGCAAGCACCCACTTTTAAATATATGAAGTACGACCCAATTAGGTGAAGTAGATGGTTTGATCTTGTTAATATTTAATTACTTAGTAGGTTTGCATATGGGACTGCCACACATTTCCCTGTGGTTGATCATTGAATTACAAAATGTAAATATGTTCAAGTATCTATTTTTATTTAGAACATTCATTTCCATGAAACATCTAAATATAAAATGCAGGAAAGTAATTAGAGACCTGCGTATTAAGACAGTACCAGGTTAGAATAATGATGAAAATAGTTAATACTTTCTATGGGATGAAATTATTCTATTGGATGCTTTTAAATTAGTTATTTTATACAATCATTGCAATAATACTGTGAGGTAAGTAACTACTATCCACATGTGGGTTTAAAGTGGTTGAGTAATTGTCCAGTCATCAGCTAATTAGAAAGGGAATCTGAATTTGATTCAGGCTTTCTAAATTCAGAACTCATACTGCTAACCACTGGGCCATCCTGGAAATTGAGGGGAATTGTTTATATTGACATCAGAACAGCATATTGGCCTAATGTTTATCATTTTTATTTTAAAAAGTACTTTTCTTTAGTGTTACAACTTTCAAGTCCTTATGTACTGTTGTATTTTATAACTTTTTGAGAACTTGTTTTTCTTTCTTTACGACAAAATAATTTCCCCTTTATTAAAAAAAATATGAGAAAACAAGATATTCATTGTACAATAGAATTTTTAAGCCTGGTTATTTGCTGAGTCTTTACTGGCATTTGAACCTTTACATTCAACCCATCCCCTCACTCTGCACATCTTGTATTTCTTATTTATCTTCAACAATCAGGACTTGATTCCTGCTCCTTGACATCTGGAACCTCACTGCTGAGTCTTTGGCCCTGCTAGGCCTCCCGAATGGTGGGCTGTGGCCAGTCTCCTGATAATCTCATGTATCTTGCTTTCCTACTTGGAGTAGTACTTTCCCTGACATACATTCTGGCCGTTCCTTCCTCTGTAGTCATTGCTTTTCTGAGTTACTTCTCTCTTCCCTTTGAAATTCCTTTCAGTTACCCAAAGGAATTGAAGTCTGAATACTTCAGAGATACATGCATACCCATGTTTATCGCAGCACAACTCACCATAGCCAAATTACAGAATCAGCCTAGGTGTCCGTCAACAGATACATGAATAAAGAAAAGTGCAGCAGATATACACAATGGAGTTTTATTCAACCACAAAGAAGAATAAAATCATGTCATCTGCAGGAAAATGAATGGAACTGGAAACTTTAAATTTGAGTGAAATAAGCCTGACTCAGAAAAATAAGGACCCTCATATGTGGAAACTAGAGGGGGGATAAATAGGAAAAGTAGAAGGGTGACCAGTAGGACAGAGTGAGGAAATGGGAGGAGAAGGGTATGGAAGAATGAAATCAATTACCTTGTGTTTTTATGTATGTCACAACTATTCCCACAACCATTCTGAAACCCATGATTCTGTATGACTTACATGCACCAATCAAAGAAAAATAAGACCCCTTTAAAAATTCACCTCTAGAGAGCTCTCTGAGAATCACCCCCTCCTAGTTTCCCTTGTTCATTTCATTTTGTTAGCTTTCACAAGTCTCACACCATATGCTGCTACCCAGAACAGAGGATGTGTTAGTGTTTCAATTAATCTAAAAGGTTGGCTCCTTTTAGATTTCCAGTCTTCAATGACACAATGACACCGGAAAAACATTTTTGCCTCTTTTTAATGTTCGTGACATTAAGGAAGGGAAAACTGTATGAGTAACTTTTAAAAGCCTATCGAACAGCCTAAATATAAATAAGTTAAGTTAAACACATGAATAGAAGAAGAATGAAAAGCAATAAATAAGGTGCAAACACATGAAGACGTTCCCACTAACCTCAGTAGTGTGGAGATGGTGCAAAATTTAAAAAGCAAATGATGTAAAATATAATCTTCCCCTCTTCTCTGGTTTCCACTTTTTTAATTTAGTAATAGAAATGTTTGAGGCCCAGAATTTTCCATTGAGTGAAATTTTAGCCCAATTCTGTGAGTTTTGATATGTTCATTTAAAAAACATGTTGTTTTTTTTTAAAGATATTATGCAATTTTAACTTTGAGCAAGATTTCTTTGGGACAAGATCTGTTTATTGTATAATAGAGAATTCAACATTTTTGGATGTTGGGTTTTTTGTTGCTAATTTTCTATTTCTGTTGAGTACAATGTGATCAGATAATTTCACCTGAACTATCTCTAAATCACAGAATAATTCTTTTTTAATATTTTTTTTTAGTTTTAGGTGGACACAATATCTTTTTTTTTTAATTTTTATTTGGTGCTGAGAATCAAATCCAGTGCCTCACGCATGATAGGTGAACACGCTACCACTTGAACCACATCTCCAGCCCCCAGAATTATTCTTGAAGTTTTATTTGGGGCTTTATACATAATCAGTAAATATTTCACAAGCAATTTAAAATAAGCTGTGTTCTCTTTCATTGAGGTGGAGTGTTCAATAAAATCTATCAGATTAACCTTTCAAAACAAAGAACAACATATTTGCCTAATATTAATTATTTTATTTTAAAAGGAACTTTTCCTTAAAATCAAGAATTAATAAATGTGATGGACTCAAAACTAAAAAGCTTCTTCTCAGCAAAAGAAACAATGAGGTAAACAGAAAGCCAACATTTTAATAGCAAATTTTTGCCACTCACACATCAGATAGAGTATTAATCTCCAGGACATATAATGAACTCAAAACACTTAACACCAAAAAAATAAACAACCCAATCAATAAATGAGCTAAGGAGCTGAAAAGACACTTCCCAGAAGAAGATACACATCGATTAACAAATATATGAAAAAAAAAATGTTCAACATCTTTGGTAAATAGAGAAATGCAAATCAAAATTACTTTAAGATTTCATCTCAGATCTGTCAGAATGGGAGATATCAAGAATACAGACAACAATAAATGTTGGTAAGGATGTGGAGGGGAAAGGCATAACCATGAATTGCTGGCGGAACTGCAAATTAGTGCAACCAATCTGGAAAGCAGTATGGAGATTCCTTGGAAAACTTGTACTGCAACCACCATTTGACCCAGCTATCCCAATCCTAGGTCTATACCCAAAGGACTTAAAATTAGCATACTATAATAACACAGCCACATCCATCTTCATAGCAACTCAATTCACAATAACTAAATGGTAGAAGCAACCTAGATGCTCTTCAATATGGATGAATGGATAAAGAAACTGTGGTATATATATATATATACAATGGAATATTACTCAGCATGAAAAGAGAATAAAATTATAAAATTTGCAGACAAATGGATGGAGTTGGAGAATATCATGCTAAGCAAAGTAAGCCAATCCCATAAAACCAAAGCCTGAATGTTCTCTCTGATAAATGGATGCTGATACATAATGGGGAAAGGGGAGAACTGGGAAAAATGGAGAAACTTTGGGCAAAAGGGAGGGAAGGTAAAGAGGGTGAATGGGGGCAGAAAAGATGGTGGAATGAATGCATATCATTACCCCAGGTGTATGTGTAGGACTGCACGTATGGTATGACACTACATCAAGTACAAACATAGACATGTAAAGTTGTGCTGCAATTGTGTACAATGGATCAAAATGCATTCTGCTGCCATATAAACCTAATTGAAATAAATTAATTATTTTTTTTAAAAAAATTAGTTTTCTTTAGTGTTGAGATTTTAGAGGCCTGATGTATTGAGTTGGATTTTATATTATCTTGTATAGTGGAGTTAGCCAGAGTCCTTTTTTGTTACAATAAAGCTTCGTGATTGTAGACAGTCATATCTTCTACCGCTTACTGCCTTTCCTCTAAAGAAAAACCCTCTAAAGACAAACGCCTCGTGTGCTGTCCCACAGAAGGATATCCTGAGCTATCTATCCTTCAAGCAGTTTAGCATGGACCACTACAGAGCTGCTTCAGTATCCATGCCTAGCTCCCGTTGTTCTTTTGTCTATTTGTGATTTTCTTTTAGACCTTAAAGCTCACTTATCTCCAGATGAGCAATTTATGACTGTTACACTGAGACTCAACACTAAGCTCTTTAATTTTTCTAGTCTCTCCTTTCCCTACTACCTCCCTCATCACACATTCATACATACCTTTCCCCAATATGGCAAAAGTGTAGAAAAACACCCCACCCTAGACTTCTCCCTCCCCATATCCTAACTTCATTGAAATGTACAGGAGGGAGAAGTTCTCTTTGGTATCAATTTGTGCTTCTATCTTGACCTCTCTATGCTTTTATATCTTTTGTTCATATGCATTCTAAATACCTTATTAAATTATATAATTACTGAGGATAGGGACAGTATCTGGTTTCTGTTGAAGCTCTTCTTCCATTTCCAAGACTTGGTTCTCTGTATGCTAAGCTCTTCAAACTTCTTTTGTCCAACTGACTTTAAAAACTGACAAAATGGTGAGGCTCACCTCTAGAATGTGCATCCAACTAAATGGAATGGTCCCATCCAAAGTCATGCATCCTCTTTGGAAAGAGGAATGATTTGAGCTACTGGGTTCTCTCAGATTAAAGAACCTTACACTGGCTGAATATAGTGGCTCACACCTGTAATCCCAATGGCTTAAGAGGCTGATGCAGAAATATTGCAAGTTCGAGGCCAGCCTCAGCATTTAGTGAGGCCCTGAGCAACTCAGTGAAACTCTTTCTCAAAATAAAAAATAAAAAAGGGTTAGAGATGTAACTCAGCTGTGAAATGTCCCTGGGTTCGATCCCTGGAACAACAACAAACAAACAAACAAACAAAAACTTACACTGTCACTTAATTTGGAAAAAAATCTCTCTTCACACATTTGATAAAATATTCACTTCTAGAATCATAGGCAGAATAGCAACAGCAATGGTAAGGCAAATGGTAAGGCTCCATCTTCTTCTCCCATGTCCTAGCCCTATACCCATAAGCAAGTTATTCAATATCTCTGAGCCTCAATATCCTCATGAGCTAAATAACATAATATAAGCCAGTGCATGACTCACACTAGGATCTCAAAATCATGTTAGCAATACTTATAATTTATGTATATGGGAGTTTATGGGTCATTTTGCCACTCTCTAATGTCCTAAATATAGTTAAGAAATCTTCCAAGCAGTTGCTTTATGATCATAAAGTTCTTGTTCCAAACAATCTAGAAATCTGCAAAGAAACTCGTGAGTAGAACGTGGTCCCATTTACATATTAAGCAGTCTTTCTAGCAATTCAGCAATAAAAGAAAGTGCTCTATGAAGAGGGGGGATATGAAAAGAAAAAAAAAATCCCTTTGAAATAATGATTTCATCTTTTGTTCTGGCCTCTCGGGGTAAAGAAATACCAATTCAGAAAGTCCCTGGAGCTAAGCAAATTCTCTACCATCAGATCCTGGCTGTGTCAGCAAAGTGAGGTCTGCTTTCAGGAAACTGGAGCCCAGGAGTCTCCCCAGAGCACTCTCCCCTCTGTCCTCACTGTCCTGCTGTACTTTTGAAGGCCACAGAGGGCATCAGGACCACTGCCAGGCCCTGCCCTGCTAGGCACTAAAACCTCCAGCAGGGTTTTTTGCTGGATGTAGCAGCCATCTTCTTTCCCACGTTCCAGCTTTCCCCCAGCCCAAGATATTAAACTTACTGTGGTTTCACTTTATCATCTCATTTACTTTCCGATCTGATACTAGGCTGCCATGTGGCTGATCAAAGGCAGATGTGAGCTCTCATCTTCACCAAGCAGCCTCTGTATTCAAACAAACATGTTAATTTATTGTCATCTTGCCTGCAGTTCCCTTCCCTTACTCTCTCCTACCATTTTCCTTATATTCATTTCACCCCTCCCTCTATTTACACGTTTTCCTCCTCTCTTTTTATAACCTCTTTATTTTCATTTCTCTTAAAGATCTCATGTTTCAACCCATTTATATTTTATTGTGGGCTAAAAATAAAATAAAAAATTGCTTTTACTCCCATTTATCTTTCTCACACTTGAAAGGGAAATGAAAATCAAACAGGAAATTTCCTCAGACCTCATAGATGTTCTTATTTTCAGCAGCATCATTTGTTTTTAAAGGGGAGCATTTTTTTTTTCTTTTTTGGGAGAGAGAGAGAGAGAGAGAGAGAGAGAGGGAGAATTTTTTAATATTTATTTTTTAGTTCTCGGTGGACACAACATCTTTGTTTGTATGTGGTGCTGAGGATCGAACCCGGGCCGCACGCATGCCAGGCGAGCGCGCTACCGCTTGAGCCACATCCCCAGCCCATCATTTTTTTTTAATGGTGGCATAAGTTCTAACGTTCCAGCCTTGTTTTCCCTTGGCTGCTTGTCCATGGTCCCTGCCTCTCCCTGTCTGTCTCCTCTGCTCTTACTGTCAGGATGTGCCCTTCTCCCTTACCCTCTCTTTTCATCTGACTCTCTTTGCTTTTACCTCCTTTGTCTCTGAATCGCCCTCTTCCCTTTCTCTCCAAACTCTACCCTGTTACTGCTTTTTTTCCTGCAGATTTTCTGCTGAATTGCTTCATTCAAGGTTTTGAAATTCAGTAAATCCTTGATCATTCGACCTAATTTGGAAAGAAGGTCAATCCAAAATAATAAGCCTGAAAAACAGAATATCTTACAAAAATATCCCAGTTGAAGGATATTAAGTGGACACAATACTGACTGTTGACAGAGAATGAAGATAGCTGTTCACTGAACTACCAATAACAATTTACTGTGTCTCAGGGCTGTGGGTGATTCAGAAATGAACAAGGCTTGGTTCTTGCCCTCCAGGAGAGTAAAATACAGTACAAAAAAAGCAGCAAACTTATTATGTCCTTAATAAAAGCAGAATGTGTGAGAAAGCAATTGATGAACATTAATCTCTACACTGTGATTAGAGTGAAATCTAGCACTTCAAAGGTAGAACCAAACCTGTGACAGGCGTATTGAAGAGGGGGGCATGTTGTATACAGAAAGACCATCTTCACCCCCAGGGTGCTTTGGACTATAGTGGAAGATTGATCCTCCACTATATTTTTACCATGTAAAGCAAAAAACAATCACAAACAAACAAAACTCATAAGGGAAAGGTCAATGAGAAGTTCAGAGGGGAGGTGGGGACAGTGTTACAGCAGTGGTGCCCTTTGATCTGGATCTTGACAGATGACTTGGACTTGGTAGTTGGTAAAGGGCACCAAGTCCTGCAAGGGCCCCAGGGAAGAGAGGGTTTACCTGAATTCCTATATCAGTTCCTTGTGAGAGACACTGGAAGTGCCTGGATGAGGATTCTGAGTCCATGCCTGCTGAAACATTAAGCCATGATTGAAAAGCACTCTCTCCCTGGCAACCCAGCAGGGAAAGTCGATCATGTATAAACCCCATGCAACTTCCTTTGTGAAGGAGAAAGCATTACATAAGCAAAGGCTGAGAAGGAAGGAAGTGATGGGGATATGAAGTGAGTCGCTAGTGAAGCTGTCGGGCAGGTGGTAGGATGTCGTCCAGGTGAGACTAGACAGGTCTACAAGTATGTGTTATGGAGGGTCATGAACACCATGTGGAGGAGCCAAGCATTTATGATTGTTGAGCAGGGGAAGGTAGAACCAAATCTGTGACAGAAGAAGGGGCATGTTGTATACAGAAAGACCAACAGGGAGGCAATCACAATAATTTGGCAAGTGCTGATGAGGATTTGTTATAATAACCATGACGGCAGTGGATAGAAGAGAATTGGGGAAACAGGGAAGGAGGAGTTAGAAATGAAATAGATAGCCCGGTATAATGCCAATAACCAATAAGGAAAGATAGGAGGAGAACTTCTTAGAAGAGAAGCTAATAGATTCATTTTTGTACATATTGAGCTTGGGATATTAGTGAATATAGAAGCAATAGTGAGTGGGGAGAAAGAACAGAAGATGAGAGACCACTTGAAGACAGTGTGGAATAAAATCATTAAGTCCAGGAGCTAAAATTTGTATCTTCCCCTTCATTGAGCAGATAATAATGAGCACCTACTACATGCCATGTATCACATCCCTAAAAGGGGATGAAGCATGTCCCTAAAAAGTAGATGATAAAATTTCAGTAGCCAAAAAAGGAAGAGTAAGCTTAAATTGAGCAGAAAATGTTGTAAAATATCTAGGTAAATTGATTCCACAAGAATTGAAACCACCAGAGACTGTGAAAGACAAAATAAGTGCAGAGAGTGAGGAGGAAAAAACAAAACCAAACACAACACCTAGAAGCCAGGAAGGTTTCATAAAATCCAACACTTCATTAACAAATAGATAAGAATCAGTTGTGCTTAGCAAATGTATTATTTAAATGCAAATGATGCTGCTAATTGTCTTTTCCTTCTTAAGTAGGCTGAAGAAGAGGCATCTTACCCTGGAAAGAGCAAGGAACCAGGAGGATCTAGATTTGTAATTATTCTGCCACTTAGTAGTAATATTCCTTGGGCAAGTTACTTAATATCTCTGAGTCTCAGTTTCTTTTGCTATAAAATGAGGAAATAATATTTACTACACTATTATTGTGAGGATTAAATAAAATGAATGTGCATAAACTGCCTGGAACAATACAGCTATTATCATATTTTTAAAAATGTGTTAGTCTAACACCTCTTTCCCTGATCGGAGTCAAATTTTATTACTAAGTTTCTAAACTATTTGCACATCCTGGCAAATGGTCTCTTATAACAGAGAATTGTTGTTCTGATTATAATACATTCTCTACAGTGCTAGTCCCTGACCCTGTCCACCTAGCAATAACTCCATAGTACAAATGCATGCTCATACAGTTTTCATTAGAGGACTAGATGGGAATAGTCAGACTGAGTGGCAGAGCTGAATGGGTCTTTGTTTTCACATCAAATAACAATTGTCTGTCAAATCTCACCCTGTTCTCCCTCTGATAATCAAATCAACTTCCCACTGTTTTATTTCTAAATCCTTATATATAATAAATCCTTATATATATTAACCATTATCTATAATCCCTGACCCCCACTTTCACAAAACAAATTTACCTCCCCTCTGCCACATTCTGGGTATCAATATGCAGCATGTAGTCTCCGTGGTGACCCTCTTCCTCATGCCCACATCTAAAGAGGTCTATCTCTCAAACAGGCTCTTTCTCTCCATTCTCATCCAGTGTCCTATTCAAGACTCTGTACTTTTGATTTTTAGTCTACTCTCTGTTCCAATCTGCCCTTCACACTATAAAAGAAACATAATTATGGCATTCTGTCACTTACTAACTTCCATTAGCTCTGTCTGTTGCCCAGAGGATAAAATATACATGTTTTCAGTTGAGCATCATGGCTCTTAACTATCCAGCCTACCCTTTGTTCCAGTTTCCGAAATATGAAGTTATTTGCTAACTAAAGTCATTGCATATATTCTTCTCCTCAAAAATAAATCCCTTTTAAACTTATTTGTCAGGCAAAGTCCTGCTCATCTTTAAAACTCAGCTTAAACTTAACAGTAAGTAATAGGAAGAGGCTGAGAACAGTTCCCTGAATCCTAAGGTTCTGCCCTTCATTAACCACTAATTACCTTGAGAGTTTGCTAAGGGAACTAATACTATGTGGGTCAAAAGAAAGGTTTATTACTTGGCTTTGATCTCGAACCCAATGTAAAGCCTTTGAACAAGTCCACCCTGAACTTAATTATTTCCCTTGGACATAGCGACTGACTTTTTGATGAGACTTCATTCTAGTTTGTAGATGCCTCTCTAAGAGTGTGAGAGAAGAGGGAGGTGGAGGGTTAGAAGATCTCTTTCCTTGAGCAGGAATGCCATGGATTCTGACACGTCCCTATGACCTTGTGGAAGAAGAGAAATAGAGCTATTTACGCCACTGAGGGTTTCACATTTACACCTGACACTAAGGCCCCATCCTCTAGAGAGCCTGACCCACCAAGTATGCCTGCATATGACAAATCTATAGTAGTTCTCCTCCTTGGGAAGAAGTAATAGGCAATAGGGAGTGCCCTGAGATTTCTTCCCCCACTCTCTGACCCATGAGAGTGAGTTACTGCTTTATCTGCATTTTTTTTAGTAATTTGTTCATCCCTCTTTATTTCTTTCTTTACCATTTTCTATAATTGTTTACTAAGTATTTAACTTTACCACTTAAAAACTATCATTTTTAAGAAGGCAGGGATTGTGTTTATCTTGTAGCCCTATATATCTATAACTAACATAGGAAAGCCACTAGTACCTATGGTGTCTTTGTAACATTTCCTCAAGGTGGACTTGGCCTGTCCTTGGTGAGCAGAGTGTGAACCATATTTAAGATCTCCTTTTCCTACTGTCTGGACACTTGGTGCAGGACACAATTTGGAGAAAGGTGTGCAGCAACCTTGGAGAAGCACATAGGAGGAACTCTTATTTTTCAATGAGTGAATAGAGCATTAAGGAATGTGCTTTGAGATGCAAAGAATATAGTGACAGTGTAAAGGCTGAGAAACTAGGAAGCATAAAAATTAAGAGCATTTGTGGTCAGGATCATTAATGACTCATAAATTTTAGAAAGATCTTAAATACACAAAAGCAATAAAAGGACCTTAAATTTCAAAGAATTTTATAACTGGAAGTATGGCAGCCATATGTTCCAGATTTTCAAGGATACTCCATACTTCATCTCTTTTGTCTCATTGTCCCCTTAAGAATAATTCCACTAGTCAGAGCATATGTCCTAATTTGGAGCTCAGAATATATGATCACTAACTAGAAGGTGTGTTTGATTTATTTGTGTTTAATCTTCTCATTTTACAGATGAGGAAACTGAGATCCACAGAGGCTAACCAGCTTACCTAAAGTCATACAGGAAACCTAATCATACAAACTCTAGTTCTTCAGACTGCTAACCTATTGTATTTTGTTTTTTGCTTTTGTTTTTGTTTTGAACTATTTTATATTGCAAGTGAACATAAACTTTTTGTTTACAATTGAACAGATACCTTGCCCACATTATGGAAAGTTTTCAAGGCTGGGATACACTGCTGGATGCAATAACCCAACAGGAGTCCTTCCATTTCAATTTATAAGGAGTCTCTGATGTCCTATATGGCAGGGTGCCTGGGGAAAATTTAGCCTGTATACTTGGGCCGAGTGTTTGTGAAGCAAGATGAGGGAGGAGACAGTGAATGCCTTCATCAAGGCTGATGGTGCAAAAGGGACATAATCACTGGGCAGTGTTTCTTAATCACTATATGCTGAACTCCATACCTCAAACCCCCAGGCTTCCTGGTAGCAACATCATCCAAGGTGACTTTCTGGAATAAAAGAGAAATATGAGAACATCTGGTAGGGGATGGTTCAATAATGAAAAAGTACAGGGAACACTCAGCAGCCAATCTGAAACTGCCATTCATAAAGAACTCATCACATAGGGATGGGGCATATGGAGTTATTAAGAAAAAAGGACAGACAGAGTGGGTAAGTTGAGAATAATTAGTATGATCATATTGTGGATACTGTGATGCAGTCACAATGATGAAGTGCTTAAAATTAAGGTGAACATGACAATCCTACTGACTGAAGGACTCATGCAGGTTAAAAGCTTGGAAATGAAGGGAAGGCAACTTTAACAGAGCACAGATAGAGGAAATGAGGAGCTCTATCAAATGGTGTAACTGAAGAGCAACACTCAGGTTAAATCTAACCTGGTATGTGATTTTGAGCAAGTTATCTATCTTCCCTGAGCCTCAGTTTCCCTATTGACAAACATAAGAATCAAGCTCTATGGCATACAATACCATTTCTAGCTTTAATTTTTCATGATCCCTGTTGAACTTTTACCATTCTTTGTTGCAGAGAATTTTGTTTATGATATAATACCTAATAATGTGGAGGTCTGAGTTTACTAGATCAATGGGAAATTTCTATTTAGAGTAGGTTCCGGTTCAGAAGTACACTTTTTCTGTAGAGGGTCAAAAAGTAAATATTTTAGGTATTGTGGATCATATGGTCTCTCTCATAACCATCCATCTTTGCCATGGTTGTGCTGGGGTCAGAAAATAACACCCCAGAGAAGGTCTCAGGAGTGAAGGTTCTCTCTGACCTCCTACCTTCCTGTCTGTTACCCATTTTTCTTCCCCGAGGCAAACTACAGAAACTAGAGTTCTTCTTCCCCATAATAGGACACAGAAATCAGAACTCCTTTTCTCCAAAGCCAGCCATTAAATTTAAAATATTACTCTAACTTTCTCCCACCTCTCTGTATAAAAGTTGACCATAAAGACATCCGTGCTTGATTGTAAGGCATAAGATTCCCATATCAGAAGGGGCCCTATACCCCACCCAGGAGGAAAAAATGTTACACAGAGAGGTCAAGAGGAATGTGAACAGGTAGGTCTGGCTGGGTTCCCCCCCCCATTCAATCTATTATCATACCCTTTTTGTCCAATCATATTTTTGCATAGCTGTCCATGCTTCATTAAACCTGAGCATAAAAATGGATGGTTCATCCTGAGTCTTTGGGGGTCTTCAAACTGAAGGTTCCCATTCATTTAAAATTATGATCAATGAAATTGATGTTTTCCTCTTGTTAACCCATCCTTTGTTATTGTTGCCATGAACCTTTATGATGGGGAGGAAAGCAATCACCCCCTTTTCTACCTCCACAGTAATCTGAAAGCAGCCATAGATAGCAGGTAAACAAATGAGTGTGGCTGTGTTCCAATAATACTTTATTTCAAGTATGGAAAATGGATTTTATGGCATTTAATGTAATCTTTTATTAATTTCCATATGTGTATGTATTATACACACTAAGAATGCAATAAAAGCTTTTGAAAAGAAACAAGTAAACACACTTAATCATTGATATAGACTGCTGCATTGCACAACTCCAGGGACCACCGTTTACAATGACTTATGGAACATTCTAGAAGTCCATGCAGTACAATGTGTGTGATGCAGAAATGCATCTGACATGGCCCTATTGGTGGTATTGATACCTTAGCAACTCTACAGCCTACAAGGAAGAAATTTGATACCAAGGAATAAAAGAAGAATCTTAAAAAAGAGCATCAGTGGAATAGAATTTCAATTTCCTACTTCCTTCAGCAGCTCTGAACCTGCCCTCTCCAACCTACTTCTCCTCGCCACCAGGAAAAGGTTCCAATCTCAGGAAAGACATGGCATATCAGTCATTTAAACTTGAAGTGAATTTAATGAGTTGCCTTTCTCATACATGTTTTTATTAAAGATCCTTAACTATTGGAGGTAGTCCAAGGACTATGAGGAGATAGGGGAGTGCTTTTGAAATTGTATCTCATAAATTCTTTGCTACTTGTTTTCCCTTGATATTGTTTACCTCCTTGAAAAAAAATAACATTCTAGCTTTTTGTTTATTTGTTTGTTTTGGTTTTGGTTTTAGGTCTTTCTGTCACATCAAATCTAAAGTGGGAGTGACTATGGAGAGTGCACTTATAATAGCTGATCAACCCAATCATGTGACCCCAGCCAGGCCAATCACAGTTCTTGCCTCAAATATTTCAAACCCAAAGTCTGGTTAAAAAAAAAAAAAAAGCATGTCTCTCTGGTGGGAAAATGGCAACATGAACTCTCCATCACCATTCATGTACCCTACCATGTACTGGAAGAGGGTCTGGGGGAATAAAGGCAGCATGCAGTAGAAACTGAGAGAAGAAAGAGTTTGAGGATATATTCTTAGCCATAGTGTGGCTCCCTAGGGCCTGCAGCACCTTACTCCTCTAGGGTGAGAAAGCCCCTTTGACTAGGATAAAATGGGGAGTTTAATAGAAAGATAAAGTATACAAACTAGATCAGGCTAGTTCAAGTAGTTACAGAACTGGCTGGGTGTAAGGGCATATGCCTGTAATCCCAGCAACTCAGGAGGCTAAAGCAGGAGGGTCACAAATTCAAGACCAGCCTCAGCAACTTAGTAAGACTCTGTCTCAAAAGAAGAAGGAGGTGGGAGGGAAAGGGGGTTCAGGGGTGTATCGTAGTGGTAGAGGACCCTTGGATTCAATTCTTACCCCCACCAAGAAAAGAAAAAGAAAAGAAAAGAAGCCTGTACATGTGTCACTCTTTTTCTTTTCCCCCAGATCTGAACTTTTTATCTCATATCATTAAGCTCATTTCTTCTTCTCTTCACTAGGACTATCCCAAATCCTACTGCTGAATGAGGTAGGTTGAACTCTTTGCCAACACACAGCATGTATCTACCCTATCCTGTGTTATGTCAACATGATAATAGGGTTTCTGTAATGTGAGCACTTTTTTGGATTGACATAAAATCCTTCATCTATAAACTTTAGGTTTGCAAGAAAAACTTTAATCTGCACCTCTCCTCAATGGCCTTCAGATATAAAAACACTGCAAAATAGCATATGTCAAGTCATCCATCTCACCAAAGGACAGGGAAGAAGTATTAATAGTCCAAGTTTCAAAGATCACATTCTATGTTAGCCAACTCTAGAAAACCCAAGGTCCCAGAAAACTCAATCCCAACATTTCAGTTTTGTTATCAAACATATCGTGATGGGATTTGCTCTCATGACCAGAAGCAAAAGAGCAAGAGACTGGGACTAGAGTTCCTCTATTTCCTCCAGTGGCACACCCCCAATGACCTTAGATCTCCCACCAGGCCTTACCTCCTAAAGGTTACACCACCTCCCCAAATCCCCATGGACTGGGGACAACCCTGTAAGAAATATGTTTTCAAGGTGCATTCTACATCCAAACTATACCACCCTTGTCCCCTAGTCACCAGTTATTCTTAATGGCAACAGCTCTTATCAGTTTGAGTGTGTTTCCAAAGATCTGCTGTGCATTCACAACCACATATGTACATACATGGTTTAGTGCCAATGCTCCCATGTGTCCTCTTTTGCTCCTTGCTTTTGCCATGCAGCTACATGACTATTCTCATAACTTGGAATAAGACATGCCAGCTGAACAACTGAACCTTCTGGTCACATCTGCTTGGGAGCAAGGCACAGCTGAACAGGAAGAACACTGCCTGATGTTTCTCTTAGAAACACCTCTTGGTTTCCCCTTAATGCCAACCGCAGTCCACCTAGGAAAGAAGCTCAAGTATGTAATAATACAGCATTGAACTTTGAAGTTGAGGTAAATGTTTAGCTGTTCACCAGGTAGTAGATTTGGAACTTGACTCGAGAGAATCAAGACCATGGAGACAACCCTGTCTTCATACAAGTGAGCTATGAATTTCAGTACCATGTAAAATAGAAATAGTTATGGCTGCTAGCTTCCAAGACATCTTACTAAATTAACAAAAGGACAATTCAATGATGGGTTATTAAAGACAATAGAGATTTTTCTTCTAAACTCTTATGATTAACATCTTGCAAGAATATACTACCTTCATCATACTCAAGCCCTAGACTAGAGGGACCATTAATTTATTCTTATATGATCACTTATTTGTAGGTTCTCTTTAAAGAAGTATAACTTTCTATGGCTTGAGAGACTTATGAGACAATTTGAATGACCAATTTTAAGTGATTTTTATCTGCTCTTTGAAAAAGACAGTTTGAAATCTTTCTCTTCAACTGGGCAAATCACTCCATAAAGGAGGACAGCAGTGACATTTATCATCATTTAAATAGATTGGAGTTTCAAAGCATGCACTGTCCTAGATCTAAGTCCATCATAAATTTTGCATAAGTTTCTTTGTCTGCTCTGAGGAAATAGTCTGACCCTGGCCAATGCTGTACCTGTTTTTTCCTTTTAAATTCCTCCCTCTATTCACCTTTCTCTCCTCATTTCAATAGTCCTGCCTATGCTCTGATTGGTCTATTGAACTATAGTATCTAAAATATTTTCTTAAAGCCATGGCCAGAAAATAATCATAGTTCCCTGACATGTGCTGACCCTATATAACTTTTTACCAAGTCCAATCCCAGGGAAAATTATACTCTTTGACTTTCCTTTAAGTTTCTTCTTCTCTCTTTGCATTTTCCCTTCTCTCCTTGCAACACCAAACCCTCCTCCTGTACAGAATTGAGCAGGATGCCTCAGTGTAGGGTATCAGGGAAGTTTGCGTTCCTTTTCAGGGCAGTATCTGGGTCTATACAGATCTCCCCACTTCCTTTCCTACAAAATTTATTTGTTATATAACAAAGTCAACAGATGTCTCCCTTAACATGGCTCTGTTGGCATTTTAGATCCTAGAAATATTGAAGTCATGGTTTGCAAATTATTCCTCTGAAGACAATACCCATGAGATTCACGGCTTCTTTTCTCTTCAGCAGTGTTTGACAGTCTAATCAGCTCAGGTGCATAAATTGTCTTTATTGCATTGAGTTAGGATCTCCATGTTAACCATATTGAGATTATATGTCTTAGATAGTCTCATGTTTCTAATTTATCTTGGCATTCATTTAAACATGAACCAGGCTTTCTACTCTATAATGTTTTCTTCCAAGCAGTAGGCTCCCAGTTGGCTCCCAAGGACACTATACTTTCTCAGGCTTTTATGCTCACAGTCAGGCTGGTTTTCTTTAGCTCTTGTTGTGGTTCGAATATCCCCACAAAAACCTGTAATGAAATTCAACCCCCAACATCAAATATTAATGCTATTTGGAGATAGGCCCTTTGGGAGGTGAAGAACATAAGATATGGTCATAAGAGTGGGACCTTCGTGATAATTACTGGCTTTGTAAGAAAAGGGAGAGAGAGACCTGAGCTGGCATACTTGTTCTATCTCAGCATATGATGTCCTGTGCCACTTTGGGCCTCTGCAGAAACTTACCATCAACTAGAAGTCTTTCACCATACATGTCTTCCACATGGAATTTTCAGTCCTTAGAACCATGAGCAGAATCAACCTTTTTTGCTATAAATTACCCAATCTATCACATTCATTTACAGTAACTGACTAAGTGACTTCCCTCTTGAGCCAAAGAAAGCAATGATCTTTCTTCTCTGAGCCCACAGATGTCTCCTTGCTGCTCCAGATCAAAGTTATTCACAAGTTTCTAAATTCTTTCACTCAGCCTGCACTTCTCAGAATCTACCCAGAAAAATTTGAATAGGTTTTTCTCTCTGCCTGAGATGCAGCATCATACATACTACAAAGCTCAGCCTCCAGTCTTTGTGTTTCCCCTAAACTTGCTTTGATGAGCTATCTCTCCTATCGTTTTTTTTTTTGTTTGTTTTTTGTTTTTTCACCAGATGTCCCTTTCATGAGACTGGCTAATAAGGTGCTGCCATCTTAATTGACCTCTCAGAACTTCACTTTCCTTTCAGTAGTCTCATGGTCTCTCAAATCCCCACTGTTTCTTCACAATTACCCAGCCAGCATCAGTAGTCCACTTGCATTCTTCTTAGCTTAGAAATACCACAAGCATTAGCATAGTAAAGCCCAATTACATCTGCATACCTTTCCTAATATTGCCTTTCCCTGGCAAGTCCTTTTATCTCAACTGCCCCGAGGTGGAGGAGGTGATGGGGGAACTAAATGACTTTGGAAACATTTGGCCTTTGTTTACCTTACTAAGTCATTTCAAGGGAAGTTTGTATGATCTGCTTTAAATTTATGATGATCTGAGGCACTGTAAACTGTTAATAACTGCAAACAGGTTAGAAAGATATTTATATTCAGACCTACCTGGCTTTTAGTCTTTATTTAGCTAAACTTGGTTTAGGCTTGGTTTAAACTTAGGATAGTCAGGAACCCTTCAAATCTTCAGATTCATGTGAAAAAGGGAGAGAGAGACACTTATTAACAAATGTTACGAGGTTCCATCTTTTTTACAGGGTTTTTGTGTTATTTTAAAGAGGAATAAGTGACATACTCAAAGATTTGACTCTACAAAGATTTAAGAAGGCTACAATTTGTAGGTGAACTTTGGAAAAAGGCATTGCCACATGTTTCTGACATGATCCCATATAGATAACCCCTTTCTAACTAATTAATGCAGATAGCGCTGCTATTAAGGACCTCACTAGCCACTCTTTCCCATCCATATCATTTCCTGTCATTGTTAAATAAGTTTTTGCAGTTTTCCTTACTTAAGTCTATGTTTCTAACTATAAGATATTTGAAATAAGTATTTCAAAATTTTGAATTTGAGGCTTTTTGTGAAATTGACGATATTAACTCATTCAACAATCAAGCTAACGCTCCAAATGTAGAAGATGCTATTACTCTGATTACTTTAAGATTCCTGTAGTGATGGTTGTAAATCTCTGCCCAGAACCTACTCCATATCTTCTGGCAATAGATTCTGTGGTCTTGACCACACAAATGGGTCCATGAACGAAGCTAAACCCATAATATTAATATTAAAATGTAGGAAATACTACCCCAAAGTACAATGCCTTGAAAATTGAGAAAACAGCTGAAGGAAGGATACTCTCCTTTTCCCTTGCCCTTCTTTCCTGAAGCAGACCATAAAACCCTAGAAGGATGCTCTGACTTCTTACTTCTGTCTCCCCTGAAGACTCTCATATGATATATACCTACACTACACCTGGAGGAGCAGAATATCTTTATCTCTGAGGACACAGAGATGCCAAGACCCTAAACAACAAGGCCTTGGTAATTCCCCGTAAGTTAGTATTGCTAGATCATATTTTTTTTTCCTCCACTGAAAATCCAATTGTCCCTGTTTCTTTGGGTCTTCGTGTCATGTAAAGCTCACATTAAGTAATGTGTAAGTTCTTCAAATCCTCCTCTACCTTATGTTATTAGGGTCTCAGACATGAACCTTTTAACAGGTAAGAGATCCTTTCTTTACTACGTTGCCCAACTATCTGGGGACTGGAGTCTGGTCTAGGATAGACACATACCTCATGCACCATCCTGCTCCAGGATATTGCTGAATAAAAGAAAGAGATATCATCTCTTTCCTCTCCCATGGCTGAACATCTGGGAAGTGAGTTCGGAGTAATTGTTCCTTTTCGTATGGAGAAAACTTGTCCTTATTAGGAAAAAAAAGAGAAAAAGAGATTAAAAGGTGAAAGAAGAAGAGAAGTTGTAAAGGCAGAGAGACAGAGCCTTTACAACATCACAGATGATGGATCTAGTTGTTTTTGAGACCAATGCCGACTTTTCTGTGATATGTTCCATGAGCAATAACATTTTCTTTGCTTTGAGAATTTCATTACTTACAAGTTTTTACTTGAAAGAGCTTTTCTTTTCTTTTTTTCTTTTTTAACTCTCATTAGTAAAATTTTCATCATCTTCTCTCAGCTCTTTAAGAAGAATCATCCCCCCACCAAAATAAACAGACTGGTCCCCACCATAGGAATCTACTCATAACCCTGAGGGAGAGATGAACTCTATCCTTTCTTACCAATCTATTTTTCCGTCTCCTCACATTTTTTTCTGCAATCTTACTTCAATGATTTACCCTATCTGTCACCTCTTCCTTTCCTTAGGTGTTTACATCTTAATCCTCAAACTTTATTTCATCTAATCTAAAAAGAAAGACCTTTCTTTTACCTTACTTGTTGATGCATTGATATACCATGTCAGGACGTGATAGGCTAAGCTGAAAAAAAAAAAAATCAGTGTCTCAGAGGAAACAACAAAGGTTGATTTCTGGCTCATACTCTCGTACTGAGTATGCTATAGGGACAGGTTAACTCTCCCAGAATAAATGTGGCAACTCGATGTTCCAAACAAAGAATGTTCCACTATATTGTAATTGTACATTTAGTGTATATCACCCCCACTGTTAGCATCAGATGGGGAAGAGAAGGATGAAGAATTGCACAATTCCTTCAGCTCAACATTGATACATGTCACATTTGCAGATATTTATAGGCCACAGCAACTGTTACATCATGGCTAACGTAAGGATTCTCTTTGGGGAGGAAGATAATTGTATATGGGTGAGTAGCAGATGTTTCCACCACATCTCTCTCTTTTGTTTCAGCACTAGCATTCTCAGAACATTAAGCCATAACCAATGTTAATTTTTTTCACAAACACTCAATCCTTAACTCCTAGTAAATTTGCTTCACTTGCAGTCTAAATGTTGGGTATAATTCTGCTGCAAGATGGAGTTCTACTCTTTGTATCTTCTTTTTAGGACCTAGGTGAAAGGGGCATCTCCCATACTTCTTCTTAGACATGACATGCTTCATATTTGCTTACCTGCCGTTCATTAGCCAAAGTTATTATACTCTTTCCATCAGAGACATAAAATATCACATAGCAATGACTGAGGACTCTCCCACAAAGAAGTAGATTTAGATAATTGTGAACAATAATGCAGTCCTACCATTCCTCCGGCCCTGCTCTTGGTTCCTTTCTTGTTCTTCTCACACTTTCTTATGTAGGACCCTTTCTCTTAATGATTTCAACCAGGACATCCATACAGATTTCATATAAATTTCAACTATTTCTCTGTTCATTTAAAATATCAAATACTCTGCTAGAAATTAGAATTACCTGAATTTCAATTCTCATTACCACCTCACGAGACAAGCCTCAAATGTACTCCTTAGGTAAATACTATTCCCCAGTATTGGGGCTCAGAACACAATACCCTAGAATATGTTACCTTGGCACACTGAGTACTTTGAACTGAATAGAATGGAAGGGTCTCACAACGAAGGTCTCTTTGACTTTCTCTTGCCCTCCTTCCTCCCACTCCTCCTCTTCCTCCTAGCCTGATGTGACTCATATACACAAGGATGCCTCTTTCAAGATGGGTCCTGGAAACTAGAACTTCTTTCCTCTAAAGCAAGCCATAAAGCCTAGAGAGGTCATTCTGTAACGTACCTACTCTAGTAGGTCAAAAGTAGAAAGGTCTTGCCCATATATAAGGTATGGAGGTGCAGAAGGCTACATAGAGAAGCCAAGAAGAATCTGAACCAACAGGCTTTAGTAAGTTCTTCCCATTTATGTTTTCTTTTGTTGCTGTAGATAGACACAAAACCTCTATGTAGTTACTTAATTTTATGTGGTACTGAGGATGGAACCCAGTGTCTCACACATGCCAGGCAAGCGCTCTACCAGTGAGCCACAATCCTCGCCCCTCTTCACAGTTTTATTACCATTAGATAATATCATTTTTGTCCAATCATGCTTCCATCAAACTACCCATTTCTTCTCTCATATTTAGGATAAAAACAGTTTTACCTGGTTCTTTGAGTCTTCATTTCTAAGGTGCCGCAGCCCGGCTGGCTGGGCAAAATAACCAGGGGGTGACGAACAACTTGTGTACGTTGATACAGCAGGAGAGGGAGCCGTTTATTGCAGGACAGGAGCAGTATTTATACATTCCACACAGCTTATCTAATTAACATAAACTAGATACAGCAGTCAACCAATCAGGAATCTCCACACTTAATGGCTCGCTGGCGTTACTTCACAAACCACTCCCTCTGGCATTTTGCCAGGCGCCATCCAGACTTGTTTACAGACTCTAACACTAAGGGTTTACATGATCACATAAAACTTTGTTAATTAGGACACTGAGGCTTAGGGGTTAAATAAATCTGATATGCTTTTTTCTTGCTAACCCATCTTCTGTTATAGAAGTGTCAGTCATGACCCTTGTGATGGATAGGGAAACCTTTTGCCCCTAAAATATAATTTATTTTTTGTCTGAGGTACACTATTTTTCTGACCTATTCTATGCCATATATCCTCAGTGTCATTCTTAAATTTTAATTCTTTTTCTCTTCTACATCTGCTAAATTTCCAAGCATTGTCCATTATCGTTAATAACAAAACTAATGCTTTGTATCTTTCCATTATCTGTAGTTACTCTGATCTATATAGTTTCCTCCTGGGCTTATATAATATTTTTCCTATTGGCATAACTTAAACCACAGAAATTTCATCCTAAGTGTTTGCCCTTAAGAATTCAAACACACATGAAGAGAGAAGTTACAGAATCTTTACTTCAGAATTGATTGGAATAGTAAAATCTGGAAAATATATATATGTTCAATCCTCAAGAAAACAGAAAAATAAATTCTGGTATTTGTATATTATGTAATTATGTAATTATGACATGGAGTTTTTCACAATAAAAAGTTAGCTAAACTAGCAGCATTACCATCATATATTAAACTTTCTTTGGATAAATATTTTAAACTTGGGCTGGGGATGTGGCTCAAGCAGTAGCGCGCTCACCTGGCATGCGTGCGGCCCGGGTTCGATCCTCAGCACCACATACAAACACAGATGTGTGTTTGTCCGCCGAAAAACCAAAAAATAAATATTAAAAAAATATATATATATTTTAAGACTTGAAAAAAATAAAGCCATTGTTTAATAAAATAATTTAGTGAAAGTATTTTTACAAAGCATGGAATTCATAAATGCCAATGAATTGCTCATCAGAGGATATGAAATAAAGGTAAGAAGGGGACTGTACCTAGAAAAGGGACAGATTTCAACTGTTTTTATACTGCTTTATTTCTTAAGGTGAATTGTGGGTACACAGAAACTTTTGTTGGTTTATTTTTTATTCTTCAGAATTTTAACCTGTCATAAATACATAATATACTCTTTTTTAAATGTCTCCTAATTAATCTTGCCTTTTTAGGCTCTACCCATCTCAAAACATTCTGCATGTTTGTGAGAATAATCTTTCTAAAATACCGTTCTGTTCCATCTTCTATTTTCAAGTCTCCACAAATTCTGTAGCATCTATAAATAATCTCCACACTCATTACCTGCCATTCCGTGCTTCTTAGAAATTGGAGCCATCCCTGTCTCTATTTGCTTACTTTTTTGCCTGAAATGTCCTCCCCATTCCTGCCTGTTTAGTCAGTTCTCAGCTTCTCAATATCTGGTCCAAATTTATTGCCCTAGAGGGTAGACAAGATGGCCCTTTGTTTTGCGGAGGGCTATTCCTCTATATATACTCTTTGACCCTTTTTCTCCCATGTCCTCTGGGAATATGTTCCATCAATTTTCCCTTTGTCTTTTAACTTAATATATCTTCGAGTATCTACCTCAATACCTGCTTTATCAAGTCTTCCCACCCAGTCAAACCTATAGGATGGACATCTACCATTTTGTATTCTCAGCATAATTTTTAGGTATTTCAAGAATTGTGAAGGATCAACAATTTTACCCCATTTGAAAGTGAGTGGTTAGTTTGCCTCATAGATATCTATAATATTTTCATAGATATTGGCAGAAGGCATGGACTCAGGTCAGAATCAAGTGCTTTGTTATTCACAGCAAACCACAACCAGAACTCCAGTGTTTTATTGTGCTGGTTCCCTGAGGCTCAATTCCTATGGGGGCCACATGATGCCTGCATGCACAGCAGGTTACATTACAGGAGAGAAATCCTATGTGTGGTGAATGTCAATCTTTTATAGTACTTGGTAAGCTCCCTGCCTTTCCCTATGGAGCCAGATATCATGTCTACTTTCAAAGGCTGTTACCTGCGCAAAATTCTTTGAAACAATATATCTGAAAACAACAACAACAAGAAGATAGTATCACTGCGCAAAAGTGCTGAAACTTGAGAGTCCCCTGGAGAAACGTTTCGCAATATTCCTTGGTCCTTTTCCCTAACTACACTGTAAAATCCTTAGAACAAGGGTTGGCAAATGTTTTATTAAAGGGCCAAATAGTATGTTTCATGCCTTTAGATGACACAACTTCTGCCACTTTAGCCCAAGAGCAGCCATAGGCAATTTGTAAAAGAATATATATGAATACATCCCAATAAAACTTTATTTACAGAGTCGAGTGGCTGGCACATGGACCAGTGTGTACTGTCCTCTGCTTGGCCATTGAATATATCAGTGTGCCTGTATTGCTCAGTTTTTGTCACTCTGACCAAAGTACCTGACAAGAACAACTTGGGGAAAGAAAAGTTTATTCCGAGATCACAGTTTCAAAGGTCTCAGTACATGACCAGCTAACTCCATTGCTCTGGCCTTGAGATAAAGAAGGGTGTGGTGGAGAAAAGCTGTTCAGCTCACAGCAGCCAGGAAATCAAGATAGCAAGGGAATGCCAGGGTCAAAATATAAACACCAAAGACACACCCCCAGTGACCTGCTTCCTCCAGCCACACCCTGTCTGCCTACAGTTTATCACTTAGTACGGTGGTCCTTTCCAATTATTAGTCCATCAAATAACTCAATGCACTGATTAGGTCACAGTTCCCAGAATCTAATTCTGAGCTTCTGTGGGATGCCTCGTATCCAAACCAGAGCAGTGCCACACACTTTCATAGATATAGGTGAGCGCTCAGTAAATAGAACATGAGCTTTCCTGCTGTTATCTCCTATATATTTTAGAAAGGAATAGAGCAACAAATAACACATAAGTAAAACATATTAAACGCTCTGGAGGAACAATCAAGGGGAAAGAAGAAAGATTCTGAAGCAAATAAAATTTTAGATAAGGGGTGAGGGAAGGCATTCCTAAGAAGGTGGCATAAGATAAAAGTACTAGTATCTAGGAGAAGATCACTGCAATCAAAGAGAAGGAATGAAAATACCTGGGAAGACAGCGATTCCAGCATGTTCTAGGAACAGCCAGGAGACAGTAGTGTTGGCAGGGAAAGTAGGAGCAGGTGGACCAGAGAAGGCAAAGTGGAGGATTGAACAATGGGACAACCAGTACTAACTTGAATTATTAAAGGTAAATCTACTGCTTTGATAAGAGTTTGAAACAGGGTAGGGGCAGAAGCAAGAAGATGATTCAGGATGACTTTAAAATAATCAAGGCAGAGATTATTGCTCAGACCAGAACAATGGCAGGTGTTTTCAGGACAAACTCGGAAAAATAGAGCCAATAGGATTTGCTGGGGTTTGGATGTGGTGTGGGAGAGAAGTAGCAGTATCAAGGACTGGAGAAAAAATTTTGACCTGAGCTTCTGGAAGGATGGAGTTGCCATTAACTGAAATCAGAACACCAGAAAGGAGCAGTTTTGGGGAGGGATGAGGAGTTCTGCTACAGAATGTTAAGTAGATACTCCATAAATGCATCGCTGATAACAAGCTGCCTACTTAACAAAGCTGCCTAAGGCCAGCCCTGCAGCCCAACAGTATGTATCAGGAAACTCCAAATGCTAATAGCCAGCGTCCTTCCCTCCCATTTGCAGAGTCCGGCCATGGCCTCTGTAGATGGGTCAACTAGAACATTAATTCAGATTGCTTCTCTAACCAGATAGATACAGAATGGTGACAAGGGTCTTTTGTCCAGACTTCATCTGATGAAGGGCAAATCCAGCAAATGAAGAAGAGGTTGTCTGCCCATCAAAATGCATATTCATTAAACTCTTTATCAACTCTCAGCCCAGGAGGGAGAATGACAGATTTTTAACAAGATAATTTGAGGAACATTTTCTAAACATATTAGATGAAATTATCCCTCTTGTTTCTGGGCTGGTTCCAGCAGTCACTGACCACCACTTGAATTCTCCCCCAGGCTCCTTCACGGGGTCAGCTGGGGAGTCCTCTTGCACTGTTTAAAAATCAGTGTACAAAGCTTACTCAGAGAATGAAAGGGTGGCTCGCTCTGAAAGTGGAAGAATAGTGACACTCCAACTGTGCTCCCTCCAGCCCCATCACTTGCTTCCTGGCCTTGTGCCCCAGGTAAACATCACGAGAGGAGAAAGCTGCTTTCCTTGGCTCATACTTGATTTTAGACATTACCTGCTACCCCTTCCCCACCCCACCCCCAGTAACGCTCTAAGCAAAAGCAAATTTCTCCCTAGTATGTATAAATAAAAGAATACACACCTAATTTCATCTTATCGTGCAATTTTAAACATATACATGCATCTCTTCAGCATTTCTCACAGAAGGGCAGCAGAAATAACAGTGGAGAATGGTCCTACATGCAGAATCCTGTCCCGCCTCTCAGGCCTTCATTCTAGAGGAGTTCTTGCTGGTTAGTCCTCTGGTGAGGCTCAGTTTCAGGCGAAAGATTGGATGTCTGTGAAATATTTGATGAAGGATGGTGTACTCTTCTGCGACGGAAAAAAAAATAAAACCTCCCTGACATTCAAAGAAGACATTGCTCAGGGTTTGGCAGAGGTGTAATAGTACTCAACCCAGCAGAGATCTAAGTTGACAGTTTCAACCTTGGAAGCAGAAATGGAGTGAACACGAGAAAAAAGAAAGTTCGGAAAGTGCTAAGGAACAAAGGTAGACTTGTTACTTGAGAATAGAAGCCATCTAAGCACTGCCACTGGATGTCTGCGTAGAATGAGGGTGATTGGCCCAGTCAAAGAGGCCGAATATACATCTTAAAAATACTGCATTCAAATTTAAAGTTTACTGTCTCCACTAGGATAAGTTCTGCTGCAAGTAACAGAATTTATGATTAAAAGTGAAAATAATAAGAACTCATTATTTCAAAAAAACAAGAAATCCATGGTTGAAGGATTCAAGAGTTAGTACATATACTTTACAGTGTCAACAAGAACTTCCAGTTAAGCTGCTTTTCTGCTCTATAGACATTCATGGGTTGTTGATTTCCCCATCATTATTACTAGCTGGCTGCAACAACCCTAGTGGTCCATCCTCACAAATCTCAAGAAAGAAGGAAATGAAGCAGGCACAGCACAAATGCGGCATGATCTCATTAAATGTGGAATCTAACAAAAGTTGATCTCAAGAAGTTGGCACTAGAATGGTGGTGACCCTCGAGGCCAGGGAAAGTAGTGGGGAGACAGTAACAGGAACAGGATGATCAATGGGTAACAAGTTACCTTTAGGAGCAAGAATTAGCGTGCAATGTACAGTAAGGTGATAGCAGATAATGATGATGGACTATACATTTCAAAAAACTGGAAGAAAGGATGTTGAACATTTCACTATAGAGAAATGATAAATTTTTGAAGCGATTGATATGTATGACCTGCATTAAACATCACACAATGTATACAAATATCAGAATATCATATTGCCCTATTGTATAAGTTTATGTTTTTATGTATCAGTTAAAAAGTAACTTTAATTTTTTTTAAAAAAAGAAGAGGGTAAGTGGGAGTATAAAGGGCATAACCTTTTGTGTCTTTTAGTGGCACTGGTAAAGGAAAACGGATAATTCCAGTTTCCCAGAAGACTTCTTACTTCCCACTGACTAAATCTGAGCTATCTGGCAGAAGGAAAGTACTTGTTCTATTTGGCTCAAACCATCAAAGGTTCATCCCTTAAGGGTGCATACATTGCTGCAAGAGTAAAACAGTAGTTATATTAGCAATGAAATTAAGATGTCTACTGGTTAAAAAAAAAAAAAAACAAGAGCATCAGCCATATTTATTTTATCACATCTATCATACCATACCTTTAAACAAATTCTTCTAGTAGGTAAGAATGTCAACAGGATAAAATGTTTGAGGAAGTGATACTCAGATGTCTAAGAAAAAAAAACAGTTGAATAAAAATTTATGTCTCTGGTAAGATGGTCTAGGTAACTAAGATGGAACATTTCCAAGAGAAATAAGAAATTTCAATGAGCAAAAAAAAATTATACAAAATAATAAAACCATTTCTTTGACGCTGTCTAAGAGCTAACAAAGTAGAGAACAAGTATGAGAAGTTTATTAGTTTGATTTCTCTAGAGGGATATAAAATACACACATACACACACGCGCGCGCGCACACACACACACACACACATATATATATGTGTATATATACAGCCAATTTATTCCTTTCATTGCTGAATAGTATTCTATTGCATGGATAGAGCGAAATGCATTTGTGTATTCATCTGTTGATGGATATTTAGAGTGTTTCCAGTTTGGGGTTATTACAAATAGCCCTACTATGAACACTTGTGTACAAGTCTTTGTACAAATAAATACTTTCACTTCCCCCTGTATATATACTGAAGAGTGGAATGCTGGTCTTGTGGTAGGAAATGTGTAACTTTTTAAGAAGTTTCCAAACTTATTTTCTAAAGTTTGTTCTACCTTTTTCCATTCCTAACAGCAATATGTAAGAATTTCATTTCCTCCATATCTTTACCAAACATGGTTATTTTCATTCTTTTCTTATCTATTAGGTATGTGGTGGTTTTAGTTTCTCTAATGATAAGAATGTTGAAATTTTATTTATGTGTTTATTTGTCATTCCTTTATCTGTTCACATTTTTAAAATTGATTTTTATATATTATTAATGTTTTGAGAGTTTAAAGATTATGGATTCTGGGTATAATTCTTTTATCAGATGTATGATGTACAAATATTTTTTACCAGTGGCTACTTAAGATGCTTAATGAAAGTTACTGTATAGTGATGGGGAAAAAACTACTACCTTATTGAGGTGTGATTGAACTCAATCTGAGGCTTGCGTATATTCATCATGTTCTGAACAGAATTCAAATGTGTGTTTTGCAAGGTTTATAAATTATTACATATTATAATAATGACTTCTATTTATTGAGGAAATACTGTTTGCTAGGGATGGTGCCAATCCTTTATCTATATTTTTTTCACTTAATCCTCACAACCAGTAAGAAAGGTACTATGACTCCTTTCTGTTTAACAGATGAAGACATTTAGACTTAGTATATGATATGATTTGTCCATAATGACACATCCTTGATTCGACTTGAAATGTGACTCTTTGACCACTAAATTGGACTGTCTCTGGGGCACTAGAAATTCATTTAGGTAATTGTTTCAATGCCTTTTCTGCCCTTTACCAGTCTACAACCCCCACCCCACCCCCCACAAAAATAGGAAATACTAGTTCCCCTACAGCTACTAGAATATAATTTTATAGCAGGCATTCAACACATTTGTTTTGAAAGACAATGAGTGAATGTTTGAATAATTGAATTGATGCATGAGGAAAGAGGGATATCAGAGTTACCACTGAGTTGTATGTAGGATTTTGATTTGGTCAATGGTAATGTATTTGCCTGTGAGGCTTTTTGTGATCTTTTGTAATGACTTACAAAAGTTAAGTCTGGACTTTAAGGAATTTGTCAAAGAAATTGTCCATGCAGAAATGAAATCATGTGGTACCAGTTCATGAATAGTCTAGTGAACCCTGAAAACCAGTTATAACCACTCAAAAGTATTGTAGAATGTGCATATGCACAGAAAAACCTCAAAATTTTAGGAAACAGTTTCTGCAAATTAAAAATATGGATTACCTAACTAAACCTAACTAAACCTCACCATTTTATTTAAGTGCCTTTAGAATTTTGAATGCTAAAGAAAACTTGATTTTGCTTTTTCAATTTCAATGGAAAGAAATGAAACCTCAGAGATGTCTGTCCTGTGTGACGTAACAGTTTTTGTCAACAGAAATTCAAATACACTATTTCCCTGTCCAACATCTGTCCTCTACAATATGCAGTCTCTATGTATATCCAGCCACAGATAATCTCACACATCATATGATATGTAGACTAAAAAGGGATCTGCTGCGCAGGCAGGATCAATGTCTTCTAAATCTAGAGAAAAGAACTGAATAGTCCTAAATAGGAAAGAGCAGTAAAATAGGAGTCTGGAAATTGTTAAGAGCAAAGTTGAAGCATGTTTCTTCCTGCAAGCCTTCCAGACAGTTTCAATGAAAGCAAAATTTCCACAGTATTTCTAAAGAACCTAAGACATTCTCTTTAGCTTGGGTTGGTTCTAATTTTGAATATTTTTCTATGACAACCTATTGCTACATTATGCAACTTTTTTTTTTTTTTTTGCCCAACTGGTTGCTTCTATCCCAAGGATACCATGGTAACATTTACAGTTAGGTTGCAGTACTTATGTTCATCATGTTTAATTTTTCCTATGACTGTGTAAATTAGGTATGAATATTACCCTTGCTTAATAGATAAAGTAATATCAGCTCAGAATGTATAAGAACACATCGATATAAAAGTTTAAATAAGATTTAGAGCCAGACATCAATCCTATGGACCAGAGATGCCAAAGCCTTTGTTCTTCCCACACAGTGCCAAGAGACTAACAAGCTACAGGAAACATCTCTCTATCCTGCACATACAAAGAACAAGCTGTTCAGTGAGCACTCTAGTTTGCTAGACAGGAAGAAGATTCTTCATTGACATCCAGAACTATTCACATTTAGAAAATCACTCAATGGTAAATAGGGCAGAGGTATAAAAACAGACAAAGAGCATCAGAATAATAATAATAATAATAATTTAAATAGATCACTTGTACCAAATACTTTTCCACATACTTTACAAAATGTATTGTTCAATTGTTACAACAGCAATAGGAAGACTGAACTAATTTTATTGCACTTAATGAATAAGGAGTTGAAGGTTTATAGGTGTGATTTTTCTCACAGTTACTCCTTTAGGAAATAGTCTTATTTCTGAGCCCACCTTTTTAACTCAGGGGATGAAAAATCACCTAAAATGAAAAAAAAAAAAAAACAGAAAAGAAACCACCAGCCAACTGGACAAAGTGAACACCACATTAAAATCTATACCTTTTACTTAAAGAGAAATCATTATTAAAGACCAGCATCAAAGAACCCTGAAGCACTTTCTAAAGTTCTATAAAGCTAAGGTTGTGAGACTTAATATACATATATATCTTCAGATATAAATAAGAAATCATGTTGTTTGTGTCTGTGAAATACGGCTTGTTTAGCATGAAATTGAGCAGTGCAATTGTGTTTACTATTAATGATTAAAAAACCAATTGTTATGTGACTCACTATAAATGATAATGGGACATGAAAAATGTATGACCATTATCCAGTCTCTAGCCCCAAATCTGATTAAGAACAGGAGAAATAAACAAGTCATGATGAGCTTCGTTCTCTCTCCTGCAGAAGAACAAATGGATTTCAAACCTTCAAGTTCATGAGTAGTCTAAAGTCTTTGCCAAAATAAAAGCATCCCATGGGTTACTAGGTATATTCAGCTAAGACTCTCATCTGGGCCTCCCCTCTCAAATGAAACGTCATTAGGAAGAGTATAGGTGTGTAGAACGCACCTTTAGATACATGGGCTATGAAAGGAGGCATACGATTTGATTCTGGGTCCCCACTTATATTAGTTGTCCATGATCTCAATGGAACTTCAGGTCATTTCCAGTAACTATTCTCAACATTTTGTACAATAATAGAGTTTTTAGTTGGGGACATTGCCACCCAGAATACAGCCTACATTCCCTAGGCTTCCTTGAAATGAATTCCCTTATATGCCTCACCTGACTAATTCTCTTCAGTTTCAATAAAAATGTCCTATGAGCAATTTCTGAGTCTAAAAATAAAGTTGATATACTCTTGAGTCCTTATATTTATCTTTTCTTCAATCCTTTTGCCAAATACATCCATCCAACCCTAAATGATGAGGCTGAAAGTCACACCCAACAAATGGCAGACAGGTGAACTGGTAGGAATCTTGTGTCTGATGACTTGGAGGAGAGTCATACATTATGCTGTCCAAAGCCTGGACTGACATCTCTGCATACTTATTTACAAGATGAAGAAATAAGCTTCTAACTTAATTGTTATTTTAAGGATTTCTTATATTTGCATTCAAACCTAATCTGAACTAATACAGTCAAGTTATATAAAATGAGAATAATAATAGTATGTATACAGCTCAGAGGTTTAGTCTGAGGATTACAGGAGAAAATACAGCCAAGTACAAGGCCTGAATAATAATAACTAAACATCAGTCATTATTATTAATATTATGATAGTATATTTTTGCCCATTGAAGACAATTTTCTTGTCAGGCTTTGTCCAGTAATTATGATGTTTTAGGTACTTCCTCAGACATTATATGAAAAGATATAAATGGTCTTACAGAATCACTGTGGTCCTCATAGCCAAAGCCATTTCATTCTCCTTACAAAGGGATAATTTTATATAAGGAGTATAGGATTAGGGTCTAGACTGCCCAGAAAACAGACTACCAGGATTTTTCTTTGCAATTTATCTTTTCCTGTATTTATTTTCAGTCATTAAGTACTCTTGTCAATTAGAAGATTACTTCATGATGTTGTTCAGTTTTCAAAAATTCGGTCTGCAATTATATTTAAATAAATTATACTTTAGAATGATCACTTCCTGGCACCTTGAACTTATCAGGAAATTATCTCCAAATCATAAGATGGATTGTTTCTGGGAAGAGTTCTGAATATGACTATGCTGATTCTTTTGCCTGTGTTACTAAATAATTTGGGATATAATTTTTCTCTTCTTGCCACAGAGGTAAAAATTTTTAAATACAAAAAGAAAAGTGCAGCATTATGGGACAAACAGGCTGCTGAGAATTGTACAAGCCAAGGAAATTGTCATCGAAGGAAGTGAACTTGAAAGAAGAGTAGAATTTAAATTATGAAGAGAAAAACAGGGCATTGTACATAAGGGAACCAGTAGGCACAAAGGTACAGGAACAAAGAGAGACTCAGCCAAGAAAGCTGAAGCAGAGTCCCCATGGAAAAGCAGAGGGGGGTCAAAAAGAGACCTGAGATGAAGGACCTCAGGCCTGATGAAGGATTTGGGCTTCAGGCTCAATAGGGATCAATTAACAAATGTCACGGAGAAATGTCAATGAGCAAAAAGGGGTTTTAACTTATGTCAGTGAGCTGGGTAGATTAGAGGTAGAGGAACTAAAGGGCATGATTTAGGGGACTTTTATAAAAAAACATATTATTGGATATAATTCACACACCATAAAATTCACCCATTTGAAGTGTATAATTTGATTATGTTTAGTTTATTCACATATGTAAACATCATCACAATCTATATTTAGAACATTTGTGTTCCCCCTTAAAAAACCTTGCACTCATTAGCAGTACCCCACCTCATCAGCCTTTAGCAACTGCAAATCTACTTAATGTCTTGTATACAGATATATATGTGTGTGTGTGTGTGTGTATTCTAGAAATTTCATATTAATGAAATCACATGATTTGAAGTTTCTTCTGGCTGGCTTCTTTTTCACTTAGCACAGTGTTTTCAAGGTCATCCATGCTGTAGCATGTATCAAATTTTCCTAATTTTCTTTTTATTTCCTAATTATACTCCATAATATGAATATATCATTTTTCTTATCTCTTCATCAGTTGATGAATATTTGGGTTGACTTCTTCTTTGGGATGATTATAAATAATGCTGCTGTCACCACTTTTGTGCACATTTGTATGGATATATGTCTTCATTTCTCTTGGGCATTCACACAGGATGTTTAACATTTTAAGAAATTCCCAAACTGTTTTCCAAAGCAGCTGTACCATTTTTCATCCTTACCAGCACTGTATGAGGGTTCTTTTTTCCACATCCTTGACAACACTTACAATTGTCTGTCTTTCTAATTATAGCCACCCTTGTAGACTGAAGTACTATCTATCTCATTACATTTCCCTAGCTACTACTAATATTGAGCATCCTTTCATGTGTTCATTGGCCATTTGTATATCTTCTCTGAAGAAATGTCTTTTAAGTTTAAGAATTATTATTCTGAACAAAAGTCCCTTATCACATAAGTGATTTGCAAATATGTACTCTTATTCTGTTGGTTATTTTTTTATTTCCATTGAAATACACTCTTAAAATATTAAATCTAATTTATCTATGTTTCATTTGTAAGTTTTTATTTTTGTATCTATCCCAGGCACTATACCTATCTATATTTTCTTCTAGGAGTTTTAAGGTTTTAGCTCTTACATTTATGTCTGATTCATTTGAGTTATTTTTGTTATGTACATGATGTCAGGTAGGGCCACAATTTTTATTCTTTTGCATATGAGAATGGAGTTTCCCTAGCACTATTTATTGAATGAAAAGGCTTTGCCCATATAATCCACATGTATATAATCCACATAAGGTCCTAGAGAAGGGTGATGAGACCCACTATGAAAATATTATGAAGAGTGAAGATTTAGTCAGGGTATGAGGAAGTAGGGAAAGGGTATGGTTACGTACCCAGGAGAATATTGTGACTATCAATAATATGAATAGGTAAGTCAGGAGAGGAGAAGTTTGGGGAATAACATGGGCTCTATTTTAGACATCTGAGTTTGCACTGCCCAGCTGAAAATACAGAGTACATCAGGGAAGATGCTCAATGGAGATATAGTATTTTAAGTATTCTTCATGGAGATACCAATTAAGTACTTTTTCCAAAGGAAAAAAAAAATAGAGATTAAACAAGACCAAGAGAAACAGTTTAACTGAGAGAAAAACAAGAAGTGCAATGAGTATATTTTTGTTTTTGCTTTGTGCTGGGGAATCAAACCCAGGGCTTTACTCATGCTAAGCACCCACTCAACTTCTGAGCTACATCCTCAGACCCTCAATAGATTTTTAAAAGCAATTCATTAAGTAATTTATTTGTTTATTCTTTCAACAAATGTTTATGGTAACGCTGACGTGTACCAGGAACTACACCAAGAGCAAGGAGGTAGAGATAATAATTAAAATGGTCTTTGCCTTTAGGTAATTTTTCCCTCCAGAGTAGGAAGACTGATGATGCAATACAGAACAAGGATAGGTGCAGGCTGAAGAAAGTCTAGGGTGAAGGAGAAAGCACTAGCCTCAGGGCAAGTGTACCAGGAAAGGCACTGAATTAAAATATTTATCTAATTTTAGACCTGAAGGTTGAACAGAAAGAAATAAAAACCAAAAGACAAGGCCATGCATGGAAGGAAACATCTTAGAAGAAAGAGAACATGCAAAAAGTGGGAAAAAGAGAATGATGTTCATCTGAAGGACTACTGAAGGACATCTGGTCTGGTTAGAGTATACAGCATGGAAGAAACAGGAAGCAAGGTGGAGGAGATAATGGCTCAATCAGGAGCTGGGAAGCCCTCCTCACACCTCCTGAGTTTGCTTTCTCCTTTCATCATGAAGTCCAATCATTTGGCCTTTGTCATTTCTCACTCAGCTAAACTGCTGTCTAGCTTCAGCTTCAGGCTCTGCCTTTCTGAGTACTCAGGCACTGCCTCAGCATGTTCCTCCGCCCTTTGCTGGATTACTATCCCCACCTACTCTATTTTCCCCCTGTTAATGATGAAGGATAGTGTAGGGACCACAGTACATTTAATACATTGGCCCACAGCAGGTGCCAGGCACCCCTCCACAGATTACCTGGGGGCAGTACTCTATTTGTAACCACACCCTGGGCATCCTTGGCTGCTCCTGAAATGCTGTTGTCACTGCATCACCAACTTTTTTTCTCTCCTGCCAAAAATACTCCCTCACCTTGTCCTCCACTGGATATAGTTTCAAAGAGTAGAGACATCTAGGAAAAAGAGCTTTGGTTTTAAATCAGACAAGACTGAATCCCAGCTCTCCCACCTGTTGGCTATGTGGCACAGGTGATTAACAATCTCTTTGTGTTTCAGTTTCCTTTCCTGAAAAATCAGGGTAATGCTTACCCAAGGAATGACCATTTTAAATGAAAGAGACATGCAAAATGCCTGCCAATGTGGTAAGTATTCAATTAATGTCAATTTGTTTATATTCTGTCTTCTGAGTAAACATCAAAGAATTTCCCTTCGCTGCCATATATTTCTGCCTGGGCTCTTCATGCAAAGTACCGTCTTGTCTTCATCCATTTCCTATTGCTATCACAAAATACCAGAGACCAGGTAATTTATGAAGAAAATACATTTATTTCTTATAGTTTTGGAGAATGGGGACTCTAAGAACAAGGATCTAACATCTGTTTGGCATCTGGTGGGGAAGACCTTCATACTGTATCAAAATATGGCAGAGGGCACCACATGGTGGGGCAGAGTAAATATCCTAGCTTGGGGTCTCTCTTCCTCTTCCTATGAAGCCACTAATGCCATCACAGGGGTCCCATTCTCATGATCTGATCTAATCCTAATTACCTTCCAAAGGCCCATCTGCAAATATTATTAGCATATAAATTTGGACATTAAGTTTCCAACAAGAACTTTTTCAGTTCAAGTTCTAACAAAAACACCCTTCTTCTGGGACTTGGATCCCTAAATTATCTACCCTTTATGTTTCACTCCCCATTGTGTCTTACCTTTTAACTCTACATACAGCCTCTGAATCCTGAAAATATCTCAACCAGATGCTCCCCCTCTCTCCCTCTATCCCCCCCCCCCACACTCTTTTGTCTGTATCTCCCTTCTGTCCATCTGTCTCTTTATCTGTGCTTCTCTTTCTCTCCCTATTTTTCTCCTCTCTTCCACTAGTCTCTCTCTTTCTGCTCTTCTTTCCACCTTCCTCCTCTCACATTGCCTGTCTTCTCGAGTGTGTTTTCCATATCTGTGTTCTCATTACTCTCACCTTTTCCTTGCCTACCACCAAGTGTTTGCTGCCATCTGTCTTTCTGAGAAGTCATAAAACATTGCCCAAACTGAGAGCATTTCCTCTTGGTAATATCTATCTATCTATCTATCTATCTATCTATCTAATGAAATATGCCTTGACATGAACACAATCATCAGAAAAAAAAAAAAAAAGTCCTGCTTTAACACCTAAGTAGCTGTGAACAACTCTGAGGATCCTCGCATATTTCACATCCAGTTTGATGAACTGACTCAGAGATTGTAGGGCTGCCTGTAAGGAAAAGGTCCAACCTTTGGTAGAGTATTCTACAAATGATTAATAATTAGAAGAGCATGAATTTTAAAACAGAAAAATAATAAATTCAAAGTAATATAAAAGCATTTGCCTTACAAGTATAATTTAGAAAAGGGCATGAAGTAAATGGCAGATTTAAAAGTTGAAGCTGAAAAATAGAAGCTTGTGAAAAAAAAAAGAGTTCAAGTCACAAATGTCAGATTTTCACCACTAGAATCTAAATTCATTATAAAAAATAACTGAATCTAAATTCATTATAAAAAAATAACTGAAGCTAAGTTGATTTTTTGTTTTTTGGTTTTTTTTTATACTGCCTTCACAGTATATTTTTTCCTGGGAAATAGATGTAAAAAGAGCTCACAGCTCCCTGCAGAGAATAGGTTATGGGCCACATGGGATGACGCCTTTTGTGTCCTCTATGCTTTATCAAAGGGGAACCAGATCCTTACATTGTGCTTCATGGTAGTGGAAGGTGGGAGGCTCAAACAGAAGGAGCCAGAAGGAGATGGGGTGTGGAGGAGACAGATGGCACTGGGTGGGTTCTAAGTGAGTGAACTGGAGGTAAACTGTTCTTGTCACATCCTGCTGAGCATGTAGGCAGTGGCTTCAGAAAAAGTTCTCATCGCCCTTCAAAATTTTTATTAGCTGGGCAATGTCAGGTGCAGAGGTTTGAGGTCATCCTGCTGATTCCCAGGGGAGCACTTAGCCTGAGCTAACATACTCGAGGGTCAAGTTATCAGACTGGTGGGATCAGAAGTGCCAATATTTAAAATCAGAATCAAAGCAGACACAGCAAGATGAGAGATCAGAAGAGATTGAAAATCCCAAAATTAGGAACACAGGCAGGAAAGAGAGAGAGTTTCCAAGCCATGGTCAGCATCAGAAAGGGTGGTGACACCTGTTCAGGAAAGCACTAGTATAGAAAATGTAATAAACTGGGAATGTAAAGACCTGGTGCTAAGCTAGGTTCTATCATGCACTACATGATGTCCTTGAACGAAGTCACTTAGTTTTTAAGTAGAATCTCCTGAGTCCTTTTTTTTTTTTCCCTTTCACCAAGTTATTACCCCTCCAGGACAGAATGTCTTCATTGATAAAGTGAGTAAAATAATGGAATCTTTTTCAATGGAATTTTTTAATAACTAAATTGTGAGAGAGTCCCTAGTACACAGCAAGCTTTCAATAAACATTACCTGATATTCCTGTGGTCACTCTTAGTATTCTAACTCATAGGAATTCCATGCAGCCCAATCTGACGAAATCACATTCTTCAGATCACAGTTAGGCAGGGCTTGACTGGACTGATGCTTTCTCATCTTTATAAATTCTATCATCTCTTCCATCACCCTAACCCCTCACTTGATGTCAGAGGAAACATCAGTCTGAAGCTAAATAACAAGTTGATGGCAACCCCAAACCGATGTCACCTGCAAAGAATTGTCTGCAAAGGAAAATTGATGCTTATTCAAGATAGATGAAAGTGGTGAGAACACCAAGGGCCATAGGGGCTCCCTTGCTCAGAAGCCAGTAACACGTCCTCCTAATCACCCAGCTGAGATCGAATCCAGTGTGGCCAAGGGGAAAGTCTGCAAATTTCAAGCAAGATAAAATATATGTGCTCACACACATAGGAATGGGTAAGGAGAATTATACTTCATTTTGGCAATGACTATACCTAGCTTTTAGAAGGCTTTTATTTTATTTTTATGCTTTTCTGATTTCCAAATGTTCTGCAATGTCTAGCTGTTGGTAAGGTAATGGGGGAAACAAAGCTATAAATGACAAAAATTTGAGGCTAGGGTCCCTCTGATTTGACTCTGATGACATAGAGTCATAAGTTCATATTGTTTGCAGAGAGGGGAAATTGGGAATTTGAAGCTGCATGCAAAGTAGTTTTTCTTCATTCTTCCTGCTTCCAGAGTCACATAACCCCCACATTCTGGATCTGTATCACTGAATTATTATAAAACTACCTTGTGGTTTATTTTCTCACTTACAAGCCTTACTTGAGATAATCTTTCTCACACAACATCCTGCTGCAAACACCATCTTTACCTGTTAACTACCTTTACTATCCCTTAAATGGCATCCTGATATTTCAGATTTCACTATTAAGTAGTATTTCTTAGCTATTCCTTTGCTATATTTTTTTCTCCACTGCTGTTTCTCACTAAAGCTTAATGAGGCCTCTGTGTTTCAACTAAACCAATGATTCTCAAAGTGTGGTCCCCAATCAGCACCGGCATCCCTTGGGAACTTTTTAGAAATGCCCATTCTTGAGTCTCACCCTAGAGCTACCAAATTTTAAACATCGTGGTTTAATAAGCTATCTGTTTCTTGTATGTGTTAGACTTTGAGAAGTACTGAGCTAATGACCTTTTGGATTTCTTCAAACCATGCTTGTCCATCACACCGGGCTCCCTTTCTTCATGTTATAGGGGCTTGTGATGTGTGCACTGGGATGAGATGAACCACCTTTCCCAGACTTTGCTTTCCTGGATGTTTCTGGCTCAGACTGGCCATGAGAGATTCCAGAGCAGGCTTGGGAGGATAAGAAGTCCAGTCACAGTCACTTAGGTTGCCACCTATTGTGGATTCACTTCATGGGTGTGGAACAGCATGTGGGCCTACAACTGTGTCACCTTCCTCTACATCTTCCTTCACCTTCTGATTCCTGAGCCAGATGACAATCTAGCTCCAATACAAAAGACCCACCTTCTGCTGTGGACATTCATGCCATCAAGGTCAGAGGTGGCAAGAACCCCGGAACTTAGTTTACTCACCCCAAACTTGCTTTGCTATCCCTACTTCATGCCCATCTTCTCCTCCCCACGGTGTGTACTATGGATACCAATCTCCACATCAGATGCAAAGATGAAAGCCTTACAGTGTGTGCACTGTACTGAGGTAGATTCTCCTCCAGGACAGTGCATGAAAAGCAGGGGTCAGGGAGTGCTTGCTGTTCCCCCACCACAGTCCCCAACCCTCACTCCATCCCCAATGTCTCCTCCAGACCCTTGCATACTGGTGGAAACTCAGCTTGAATCTGAGATCCAGGAGGCCTTCCAGATTAATCCTATTCCAATTCTGTTCTTTCTTTTCCAATTCAGAAAAGCATGTTGCCCTCCTTCACATTCTGTCTGCTAATTGTTCTCAAGCTGTTTCACATGTCCCTTTTATGTCTCCACATCTAGACTGTGAGCAGCTTTTGGCCAGCAATCCTGTGCTTCTTTGTATGCCACCCCAGCATCCAGTAAAGCAAATCTTACCTAACATGCTTTCTGCGAGCCACCTTCTCTCCCTAGCCTTGCCATGCTTCCTGGACACCCTCCTTTACTCCCAGTGTTTCATTCTGGTTGATCACATTCAAATATTGTTCTCCCTCCTGAACTCCAAGATGCATATCCAATTGCCACTGCCCATTTTCATGTGAATACTTCTCAAGCACCTCGTTTTCATTCAACATGTCCAAAAGTGAACTTGTCAGATAGACAATTCCAAGTGTTCATTATTTTTGACCTAAGAGAATTGCATCTCCATCTATCCCATTGGCCAAACACAAAACATGACTGGGGTGTTCTTCTAGAAGCTTCACTTTTCCTTCCTCCTTAAATCCAATCCTAATATTGAATCATCTAGATTGGTCCTCCTTAAGTTTATCCATTTTTTTTCCTTGTTAACAAAGGGCATAATTGTTAGAACCACTAACTCCAGAGATATGCTCAGGTAGACTTGAATTCTAGTTTTACCAATTACTCTTAAAGTCTGAGTGTCCTTATCTGTGAAATGGGAAAATATCAGCACCTATCTCAAATGATTGTTGTATGTGTTAATATAGACAATTCCTATGAAATTATATACAGTCCTTGTCACATGATAAACATCAATAAATATTAGCTATTATGATTCTTTCTGCTCTAAGCCAGGTCACCATCTCTTTCCTTGATTTTATCACAGCTTTCTAATCAGTTACTTTGCTGCTAATCTTCCTTCTCTTTCCAAATTATGAGTCTTAAAAATCTTATGAATGCCATAAGCGTTTTCTAAAGTGTATAAATTGTTATTGCATTTTAAGTATATCCATGTTTTAGATGGGATAAACCTGATTAACAAATTTATATTCTCTGAATGCCAAGAGCCAGCCCACAGTTCTGCCTTTTGGAATTTTAAGACAGAGAGGCACCACTGCACACAGATTTCTAAGAATGTTCCCGAGGATCCCCACAATTACATAAGCTAGGTATGCAATACTGCTACGAGTTATAAAGGTCTATTTTGGGGGAGGGGTAGCCTCTGAATGTCTGTGACTTTCCAACTTTTTTCTGCCACTCATATTGGAATGTTCTAGCATTGCAGCAAGAAGATTCACCATATCCTTGGGAAGAGATATGGCTTCCCACAGCAATAAATGACTGTGACGGAGACAGACAGACTTAACAGCTGCACAGCAGATGGCCCTCAGTCATGTTTTAGGTGACTGCTTCGATTGAATATTATAAAACTGGATGAAATTCTGCCAATTTCTCCTTGCAATTATAGAAGTGTGGATGAGGAAGTGAAAAGATTTAGTATTCATTAGAATGAGCATCTTTAATAAAGTCTTCACTTTCTCTCTTGGAAAAGCTGCATGTTTTCTTATGGCACCAAGGCACTTTATTTGTACCTCTAATGAGCTCTGCCCTGTATTAGAGTGATTTATATAGGGCTGCTTACCTTCCCCACTAGACTGTGAGCGACTTGAAGGCAATTCTGTGTCTGATCCATCTTTGTATTCCAGCACCTAGCACACTGTCTTGCCTACAGTATATGCTCAGTGAATACTGAATTAATGAACAACCAGATGAATAAATATGCCATTGAAATTTTCATAATTAAATCATACTTTATAATGAAGTGGAGCAAGTCACTATTTAAAGATACTCTGTGGAAAATTATTGTGTGTAATGCCAAATCTCCTCTTTGTTTATCATATATTTCATATATTAAGTTTACTTAATTTAATACAATTCAAAAATGCACAGATTGAGCATCTGTTACCTTCTATTGACTGCAAAGGTGCTGAGATACAAAGAAGACTAAGACATAGTCCCTCTGGAAATTTGTATTTTCTGCTCTTCTTATAATGCAATTTACAGATACTCTTCCCATGGAATAGCAGGGTCCATGTGCCCTCACCCCTGCTATGGTTTCAATGCTTCTTCCAATGTTCCTATGTTAGAAACTTAATCCCCAATGCAACAGTATTGAGAAAAGAGACATTTAAGAGGTGTCATGCTCCTCCCGCATGAATGGATGAATGTCCTTATTGAGGGAGCAAGTTAATTGTCATGAGAGTGGGCTTGTTGTAAAAACGAGTGCACCGCCTCTTCCTCTCTCATACTCTTTTTCCCCTTTTCATCTTCTACCATGAGGTGAGGCAACACAAAGGCCCTCACTTTGATATGGACACCCCAGCCTCCAGAACTGTGAGGAATAAATTTGTTTTCTTTATAACTTACCCAGTCTGTGACATTCTCTCATAGCAACACAAAACAGACTAAGACACCTGTCATGAGAATATGAGGGGATTTTGTGACTACTCCAGCCAAGAGAACATGCTGTGTGACCTCTGAGACTAGGTCACATAAAGGATTGAGATTCTGCCCTCTCTAACTCAGGAGACTTCTTTATGTGCAAGCCAGCCACCATGCTATAAAGATGCCCAACCAGTCTTCATGGAGAGTCGGGAGACCACATTAGGGAGGTCTATATGAAGAGGAATTGAGGCTTCCAAAGAATGGGCAAAATCAACCCCCAGACCTTTAATGAACAAGTCTTGATATCAGAGTTTCTCAGCCTTGACACGATTGACATATCGGAAGGGTAATTCTTTGTTGTGTGTGTGGGGGGGGTGGGTGAGGGGAGTTTGGTGTGCTATAGAGCATTTAGCAGTGTTCCTAGCCACTGCCTATTAACTGCCAATAGAACCCCTCCTCCAAGTTTTAACAACCAAAAATGTTTCCAGATGCATCCAAATATCCCCTGAGGAGAAGACAGAATAGTCCCAGATGAGGACCACTGCTACAGATAATTGCAGCACCCAATCTTTGAGATGCCCCAACTAAGTCCAAGTGGAGCAGAGGCAAGCTACCCTCACTAAGCCCTGCCCAACTTGGAGAACAGCAAGTAGAGTGAATGCTGCCGTTCTGAGCCACTAAGATGGCTTATTGCAAAACATTAGAAAATAAGATGAGTGTCTGACTTCAAGGGAACAGTTTTTCCCTTCTAGGTAAAAAAACAACTATGCATCCAAATAATCATTACTCTACAATAGATATTTATAACATTTACTATAAAGTTTTACTTGTGAGACACACATTGAGTATGTGTACATGTTGAGAAAGATTGTGTGTGTATGTGTGTGTGTGTGTATGTGTGTTTACAAAGAGGGACAGCACTCTGAAGTCTTGGTCTGTGGTCATACTGGGTTCTTAGAGTGCCACAATGCCCTGATTTTAGTATATGTAATTATACCGTCTTCCTAGTTTTCTCATGCACTTTCAACTGGAAGTGGTAAACACCAGATTCTTAAACAACTCTACATCATTAAGGTCGCCTACAGTAACACACAGCATGTTTTCCTGGAAGCTGCATTAGATGACTCAGTCCCAGAGTAGTTGAACAATTGTGAGATAATGTTCTGAAGAGAGCTGTGGCAGGGTCATGTTTGGTCATCATGACACTTAAAATTTATCTTCATATATCAAGGGAAAAGTCTGCATATAAAGGTGTATATGCAGGGTCTCCATGTAAAATACGTATGCTAAATTCTAAAATTTAGATTTTTTAAAGAATTTAAAATTAAGACAGGACCAAATGTATAACTAGAACTTATAACTCTACATAATTACAATGAGTAATGTCAACTCATCAAAAATGAAAGTTACGTCTCATGTAGAATAATGACAATAGTAACAAATTCACTGCTTACTTCTGGACCTTTGCAGTGTGTGCTATACTGTTAATCCTCATAATAGTCCAGCAACTGGAGTTCAGGGAGGTTAAATGACTTCCCCAAAGAGCTGATGCGATTGGAACCTTATCTCTCTAACTCCTAAGCCTATTGTCTTTGTTCAACACTGGCTCCTTTTATCTTTGTGTCCTCACTATTCAACACAGTATGTAGTATATAGATATTCAAACGAGCTTGTAGTTGTTGATTTAAAATAGCTTTGAAACACAAATACAATAGTTCTGTTTGGAAAAAAAACAATATATCTATTGGATGTATCATTATGATGGTCAATTCATGTTTGTTGATTGCCACACAATAGACAAGTTACCAAATAAGTGGTTATTCTATATGCTAAGCCAACTGAATCAGCTTGACTCTGTGCAGTATGACTGATTGCCTAGCAATCAGCCACTGAATGGCAGACCCATCTCTTATGTAGATACAGCCTTAAAAGGGCCTGCAGTACTAAGTCATTATTTCCCTTTTTATGGAGGCAGTGTTGTTTTAGAAAGGGGAAACAGAAGTCAGCATAAGCTCTTTCTCATAAAGAAAGTGATAAACTGGTTGGGAGAAACAGGCTGAATCTGATCAGTCTATGCATAGAATATGCTGAATGTATAAGGCTGATTAAAAAACAATCTCACTTGAATCATGGATTATTATTAGCACAATAATACCCACAAAGGTTGAGTGAGTGAATTATATACAAATAAATACTGAAAATAGTAGCTTAAACTAGTCATAGGCACTGACAACTAATGTCCAATAATATAATTACAAAAGGAACTTTTGCACATAAGCCAAATATATAGAAAGACTATTAATATTTCTAATTGGTTAATGATAACTTGTTGTTCGAATTATGCTTTTTTTTTCCTCTCAAATGCTTCTTGCTTCACATGGGTTGCTATAAAGTTTAGATTCAGATTAAAACCATGTTGTGTGTGTGTGTGTGTGTGTGTGTGTGTGTGTGTGTGTGTGTGAGAGAGAGAGAGATACAGAGAGAGATGCTGGCCTGAAGAAGTGCTTCTACAGAGGCATTCACAGATTTTCATAAGCTTAGTTCCTCTCTGGTGGTTTATGACTCTCATAATATAGTCTGGAGCTATGCAAACCAGAGTCTTCTCACCCTTGCAGGAAGCAGCAGCTATATCTGACCTCTCTCCCTGAAGTGGAAAAAGGTAAAAAGGGAAGACAAGCTGAATACTCAACAGTTCTCAACAGGGACTGTCAGAGCCCTCTTGGGAGTACCGGGTATTAGGTGGGGGCCCACCAAGTACCACAGTGCAGGGAGCACTAATGGCATTTAATGAATGACAGTCAGAGAAGAAAAACATTCTGCAACATACATATCAACTGTCCAAAGGAAAGAATTTTCCTGCCCATGATGACAATATCATTGAGAAATACTAGCCAAATCTCTTTTAGAACTTCATAGGGTACTTGCTCAATATCAACAAGGAGAGCTAAACTCCAGCCATAATTACATATAGAAAACATGCCAAGATTTGGATGAAAAAATGTCCTGATCTGACAAAAAAAAAAAAAATCCTTATGGCAGCTTCCAACAATAACTTCAAAACTCTTCTCAACATTGGGGACAGTACCACTGAAACCCTGCAGGCTTCAAATTTTTCAAAAGAAACAAACGCTAACATTCTGTTTTATCCAAGAACTATCCCCTGCTCAGATAATAAGCTTGGTTGAACACAAAGGGATACGGGTGGGTTTCAGGGTGTAAATCTCACTTGAAAGCACTGTAAATGTCTTCTTCCTCCTACCCTCAGTCTTGGGGGAGACTGTGGTTCTTTTAGGCATTTCTGGAAGACAATTAATGTTTTGTACTATGCAGGTGGGCAAAAGACTTTAGCAGATGGCAACAGGATGGCTGTAAAAGAGGAAAAAGCTCTTGCAGATGGTAAACTTACTCCTTTCTGTGTTTTTGTTTTTGGAGAAGGGAGGGTGGGAGATAGTTGCAAGACAATGTAATCATGTTGCCAACTTCCAAAGTCCTATTCTCATATATTTTCTGAAGTCGCCACATTATTATCTTTTATCAGCATATTGCAGAAGGGAAATAAAGCAGGAAATTGATAGAGGACAAAAGGAAAAAAATCCTTCAACATGTAAAACCATAAATTCACCATCCTCTAAAATTACCTTTCATGGATACGAAGATTGTTAATTCAGTAAATTCTTCCTGTATTTTTTTTTCCTCCAGGTGAAATAAGCTAATTATTGTAACTTTCTTTAATAGGCCATTTTATTCCCAATGCTGTGCAATTATTTTTGGTGTTTGATTTCCAGATATATACTTTTTGCTCATCCTGTGATTCTGAGCTGGTCAAAATATTCTGATAATGGCTTGAGAGGTACCAGCTGCTTCACTGGTGATCTCCCGTTAAATGACAATACCATCTCCCTTGGCAGCCTTATCCAGGGAGAAAGGTAGTTAATGAAGACCCTCTGATGTGGGCAGCTTCTGCTGCTGCGTGGGCACAGTCTTCCCACCATAATGAGCAGCCATGGCCATTAATTGGGCCCCAGATCTCTGAGTCTTCCAAGTCTAATTTCAGCTCCTGTGTCATCACAAAGATGGAAAGTGGCAAGTTCCCTGCAGAGTACTGTCTCCCACAAACCTGATCCTGGGAAGTCAGTCCCCAAGGATTCATCTCTGCTCCCTTTTTCTACACTGGCTTTGTGTGGATATCCTCTGAGCATTTTCTATGCCTGCATTTTGATATCAGAACAGGGAGTAATGATACAGACTGTTAAGTGAGGTTGAGGATTCACTCCACTCTTCATCCACGATAATTTGGTAAATATATATTGAGAACCTACTGTGGGTCAAATTTAGGACAGTTACTAGTTAGGCAAATAGATCAAGTTGTGGCCAAAAATGGCTCTAGTGAGAGAAGACAGATAGGGAAGCTAAGAATTGATGAGGTGATGGAAATGTTAGATTGACTAAAAATTTTTTTTAATGTTTACATAAATCATAACATTATATTATGCCACATAAATGTGAAACATTATTATTTGGTAATTAAAAGTAAATTTTTAAAAAAACATAATCACAATGCAATAGAATATGTATATTCTTTTTTAAACATATAGAGTTCCATGGTAACACTATTTCTGCCTGGAGGCTTCGGAACAGAAAAGCTCATGCAGTAGATAACCTTTAAAAAGAGCCATGAAGGATAATTAGGAGTGACTCCACTAAGTACTCAAAGAAGGGAGGGACACACCGGAACAAGGCAGGAACCCAGGCCCTGGAACAGGAGCATGTGAGAGCACCCAAGAAGACCAGGAGGTGAGAAGCCTGTGGGTGCAGGAGCTGTGTGGCAGGCATGGAGCTGTAGACAGAAAGGCCAGGAGGAGTAGGGCTACACCAGAAGCTAAATAAGAATCAGCAAACAACCACCCAAGCCCAAGCTACCTCAGTCCATACCTCAGTAGCCTTTGTTTAGGGATTTGGGTTCAGAAGGGGAATGATGGCATGATAAATCAGACTTTGTCTTTGTAAGTTTTGCTGTGGTGCTCACTGCCCTGCAGTGAGAAAGAGCATGAAGAGGGCTCCTGCGTGGTAGACGGTGGGATTTGTTTTCAATACTACTTCCCATTTCCACGACTAAAGAATCAACACAGAAATTTAAGTGACTCCTTAGGGCACACACCATTGTTTTGGTCACCCAGAATCCAGTCTCCTCTTTGCTGGTAATATTAGCCCACATTTTCTTTGGAACACCAGGCCTATGCCCACTTCCAGGCAGTCCATGTGTAGTTCCCTCCCTCCTTCCAGAGATGGAATCTACTACTCTGTTTACTATATTGGCATATATAGTATGTTATATCAGCATATATAACAGATAGTATATTATTATTACTGTATTGGCATACCACAGCAGCTGGTCACTAGCTCTAGATAGATGTACATGGCCCACAATGACCTAGTCACAACAAAACCTGGGCTTACTCCATACTTCCTAGGAAGATTTGTTCTCTCTTGTTCCCTGGACCCAAACATTGGAAGACTTAAGATCTGGAGTTACTGCCAGCTATCTTGCTGTATTGGTAAACTCAAGAATGAAATCAACCCAATCCAAAGTAGACTCAAGAGAGGAAGAGAACTAAAACTCCTTCTTATATGTTTAGAACCCCCTGGATCAGACCACAACCGAATCCAGACTACCCTAGAAATGTATGTCAACAAAACTCCCATTTTATTAAAGACAGTTTAAGTTGGATTTTCTGTTATTTGATACTGAGAAAATGTCTTTCATGATATAATGCTAAAATTGTTTTTCAAAAATTGCCTCTTTAAAAAAGGGAAGCATTATTGAAAACTAATTCCATGCCATAGTGTCTAAAGGGAAAGAATATGCTGAATATTGAATAGATACAGAGTAATAGAACAGGATTCATAAAAACTATATTCCAGGTTGGATTTTCCAATGACTAGTCATGCAGTTTTGGGCAAGTTATTTCATTCGTTTGAGCCTTAAGTTCTCTGAATAAAAAATACAGACAATGATTTTAACCCCCTCTCTATATCACAGTCATGCTTATGCTGGAAATTAAATAAAATTATGCAAAAGTAACTTGTCAAATCCAAAAAGCTAAATGAGAAAAATAGCCACTGAGGTATTAATATTTTTATAAGCCCTCAAAGATGTTAGTTTTGCATTAGGAATCCGTTCCCAGGTGTATGAAATAGGTCTAAAGATGTTGATACCTAGCCAGCATATGCTGTAAAGCATTAGGTTCCTAGAAGCTAAATGAAAGTCAGCATTACCTCAGGTCAGGATCCAGCTAAGCTTTAAAACGTGCTGTGCCCATGGTAACATGGTTCATGTTAATTGGAATTATGTTGGCAGTCATTTGGACAAAGAATGAAAATGCTAGAAAGCTATGTCTAGTGTGTACTTTGACCCCCCAAAGGTCCCAAAACTAAGCTAGTAAACAAAATAAAACCAATATAATTTACTTGGCCTTCCAAGTTGTTAAAAACATTATCATATTTCAGCTGGTTGCTGTGGTGGCTTGCATGGAATTAAAAATTTGGTTGACCTGCAATGAAATGACAAAGTTTTGCTTCAGTTCTCAATCCTAAATATATATCATGTCATCAAACCCAACTTACCCATTTGTGCACTCTCTGTCTAAACAACCTTCCCATGCAATTGATTGCCTAGTCCCATCAATTCTATTACTGGGAATCTCAGAGATCCCCAACTACTTTGCAAGTCATTCAAGTCACTTTAGAGTCTTTGCATTCTCTGCCACAGCTGTTACCATCCCTTCTCTGTTGCAGATAGAAGGTCAGTATCCTAACCATCTTGGAATTCCTGGTCACAAGAGGGAGCAGCCAGCCACAGTGTTCCTGGATTTACTTTACATTTATACCTTTACTTTTATATACTTTACATTTATACCTCTGTAACTATGCTCATTTAATTTCTTTTGAGAACAACCTCTCTGCTAATCTACCCCATTTCCCTTTTCAGCCTACAAAAATCCTATTCTTTTTTCTTTATAATAGAGATCTTAAGAATTGAAATGCGAATTGTTCTCTGACAACAGTATGACTAAGTAAAACTGGTTAATATAAGAAAAGTCATAATACTATCCTAACCTATTTTTGTCTTCCTACCTCTGGTATTTCTGTATCTAAACAAATCGGGTCACAATTAATAGATAATAAGAAGTAATTAAGTGTGCCTGCATGTTAAGGATACAATAGGGATTGATGGGAAATGTAAAGAACTAAAGATCACCCATCCTTTCTCAAATGGGAAGAGAACTCTCAGATCTAGATTACTGCTGTTCAATGATCTTTCAGTTTTTGAAAGAAGACTTAAATCTTTATTGTTACATGAAATCTTCTGAGAAGACTGGATCAACATCTTGTCTGTATCCAGCCCAAGAGCACAAATTCATAAATATCAACTGCATGACCTTGTTTGTTCAAATATTGTGTTCTCTGTGACATCTTCTTTTACTCTCCTGACCAGTACAGTGCTCCCTCCTCATTTGTAAGTTGGTTAGGAGGGTGTAACACAGCACTGTCTTGAAGCACCAGTGACAGGTGGACTTATGTGGAGCACAATCATACACAGGCGGGACAATGGCTGGACTGCAACCTATGCTATATGCGCTGTGCCCAATCCCCTGAACCCACCTTATTTCAGCGAAGCTCTGATGAGAAGCCAGTGTATAATGTCAGCTTCACCTTATGTGGAACCCCATGACATCTGCTTTTCTGCCTTGGAGCTTTTGTGTACAGAGCTGCTCACTGTGTGAAGGCACAGCTCCCACAGCAAACGGAGAAATGCCCTCAACTACCTATCCTTTGGTTGGACAATTCTGTCTCTAGTCACTTATGCACCTGTTGCCCTATATATAAAGAAATATTTAAAGAAAAAATATTTTAAATAGATGATAAATAAATAATAAGCATCATCTTTTAAGGGCAATTCTTGTCCTAAGTTTTCTAGAAGACCATACCCTATCAATGACACAGCAATAGCAAAAAAAAAATGACACTGCTATAATACAAAACCACTATAGCAGTTTCTACTAAAAAATCTTTGTTTTTAATTTTTAAGAGCAAAATAAAATTATTTAATTTTAATTTGTAAACATTTTACGGAGGTGATTTTTTAATAAACCACAATGAAGCCTATTATTGTGTATAATCAATATGCACTAATAAAAACAAAACAAACCCCTGTCATACCAATATATCTAAATAATATTTGTAAAATATCAAAATCTTTCTACATCAGATGTTTTCTCTTTGTAGCAGCTGGACCACTTTGGTGATAGTTTTGGATCATGAAGCTTTAAAGCAAGTACCTAATTATCAAAGCCAGAACCCAAACCCAGATGCTGCAGGCCTGATATTAAACTGCCTTTATAATATTACACTGTTTTAGTTGTGAAAATGTGTTACTTTGGAGTATTCATTTAATAGCGATTGAGTTTTTGTTTCCTCTGGGGGGAACCCTATACCAGGATGAGGAAACAAAACTCCCCAAAGAAGGAAAATTAGATCCCAGAATCTGGCAGTAGACCAAGGGTCAAGACAGAAATGGGCAGAACCCCAGGAAGAACATGTGGACATTGGACTGGAAGAGCCTGTGTATCTAATATTCAGTTTCAAGTTCCCTTCTCTGCAATGAATTTTACTTATCTCTTTTCTTCCTCTATCTTAGTCAAAATTACTTTAAATCACAGCCTTTTATTGTTAGATAGGAGTGAGCTATGACAGCATAAAGATGCAGCTATGGTACAGACACTGGGGACAGGGCCAGAATATAGGGTGGTGTGAGCAGAGCACAGCCAGGCCCAGTGTGTTACGCATGATGAGTTGAATCGTGTCACTCAAAATGATGTTAAGGCCTGATCCCAGTACCTGTGAATGTGACCTTATATGAAAATAGGATTTTTTGTTTGTTTGTTTGTTTGTTTGTTTTCAGATGAGCAAGTTAAACTAAGGTCCTAAAGTAATACTAGTGATATCCCCATAAGGAGGGAAATTTGGACATTGAGACCCATACCATAAAGGGAAAATGAGGTAAAGTTCAGGGATACTGCCATGTAAAAGTCAAGGAATACCGGAGCCTGCTAGAAGCTGGAAGAGGAGCACAGAACAGACCCTCATATCTGTCAGAGAGAACCAAGGTGGCCAACTGCTTCATTTTGGACTTCCAGCTTGCAGCATTGTAAAACAATAGATTTTTATTGCTTTAAGGCACACAGTTTTTGTGCCTTGTTATGACACACTCTGGAAACTAACACAGGATTTCTCTAGCAAACTTCAGACCTACCTAGACACAGGATTGGCTTCTTACAGTCACAGTAGGGATTCTCAGATTCTTGCAATTTATATATTAAAGGTAAGGGAGAAAAACTTAGGGACATTCAGATAAGAGCTGACTCCTTCCTTATTGCTTTAAAGTGGAGCACTCTAGCTCCCTCATTATACCATGAGAGTCCATTCTGTGACCCAGCTGGAATAAAATTTGTCCATGACCTAGAATACCATAAAAAATAGTATAAATTCCTTCTTGGTCATTTCTACTCTCTCCTTGGTGTTTCATGGGCTATGAGCACTTAATAATAAATGACAATCCTATGAACTACTTCAAGGTTTTTCTATATTTGAGTCTCCCAAAAATACCCAGTCCCTCTGATTCCAAAAAGGACCAAAAGTACCTGTCCTCAGAAATTATAGTCTAAAGTTGTTCATCTGATAAGATTAATATCCAGAATAAATGAACACTTAACAAAAAAGAACAAATATTCCAATAAAAAATGGGCAAATGACTTTACAGACATTTTTTAAAAGAAGAAATACAAATGACCAATAAAAGTGTGAAAAAAAAATGCTCAACATCCCTAGCTATCAGGGAAATATGAATCAAAACTACAGTGAGATTCCATCTCACCCCAGTTACAATAGGTATTATCCCCCACTCCGAAAGAGTAAAAACATAATACCTGCTGTAGAGGATCTAGAGAAAAAGGAACACTATACACTGTTGGTGAGAATGTAAATTAGGACAGCCACTATAGAAAATAGTATGGGGGTTCCATAAAAAAAACTAAAAACACAACTAACATATGATCCAGCTATACCACTCCTGGGTATTGATCCAAAGGAAATGAAATGAGCATACAAAAGAGATTCCTGCCTACCCATGTTCACTGTGGCACTACTCACAGCAGCCAGGGCATGGAATCAGCCTAGGTGCAGGTTAATATATGAATGTATAAAGAAAATAGGGCATATATACATGATGGGGTATTATTCGGCCATAAGGAAGAATGAAGAATTATGTCCTATGTGGATAGAGCTAGAGGTAATCATGTTAAGCAAAATCAGATACACACACACACACACACACACACACACAAATCACATGTCTTCTCTCATATGTGAAAACTTAAAAAAATATATTTGAAAGTAGAAGAGGGATGTGGGATATTAGGGAAGCAGAAGGGACCAATGGGAAGGGATAGAGAAGGGAGAGTCAGAGAGTGGGAAGGAGGGTAAGGCATGATCTTATGAAAATATCTCACAGTGAAACTATATCATTATTATGAACTAATAATTGCAATAAAACTTATAGCATAGTTTTTAAAAAAGAAGATCTAAGGCAAGGAAAACAATCTGTTAACAATCTTAGAATAGTGTTTTTAAGAAAGAAATGAAGTTTCTCAGGGTGTTCTGTGGCCTGGAGATAATATTGAACACACTCTTCTGAAGCCTGCTTTTTTATGTGGCTTTATATCATGAATTTTTCTCAGTCAATAAATATTCCTCTACAACATGGTTTTTAATATCTATACAGATCCCATCTTCAGGAAGCACATTACATAATTTATTTAACTAACTCTGTCTTCCTGAGCCAAGTCAAGGAAACATCAAGATAGTTGTTGAGCTCAGAGGTGTGTATGCCTGAGGGACCAGCTCTCCTATTCTCCTGTAAGTCTTTATATGGTGCTTTCTTTGTCTACTTCGGTGTCTCATGGCATGTCTTTATCTCGTTTGTGGATATTTCTAGGACACTGAAAAAAAATCTGTCACTCCACCAAGTTTCTGAACATATTATCCATCCATGCATCCATTAAACAATTGCTTATTTTGTTCTTAAAATGCCAGACACTCTTCTGCACCTGGTACAGAAATGAATAAGACAGATATGGTCTCTGCTTTCCTGGACTTCAAAATCTAAGTGAAGCACACAGATAAATGAGAAATTCTAATTCAAGGAGCTGCCATGAAGAAAGTGTAGCAGATGAAGTGAAAGGAATTGATAGAGAAGAATTAGATAGAAGGGAAAGAGAGGTAGGTAGCACATTAACTAAGACCTGAAAAAGCAAAAAAGCTATCCATATCAAGCAAGAGTCAGGGGGAAAGGATTCCTTGCAGAGGAAACAGGTAGAGGCATGCGGTTGCGGGGACTGCGACACATTAAAAAAAATAAAATTTGGCCAGAGTGGCTGGATAGAGCGGAACAGAAGGTGACAGACAAGCCATCAAGAGCAGGGTCTCATGGACCCTCTCAGGACGTAGAAAGGCAATAGAACTTCATTCTATGTGCAGCAAACTGTCAGTTTGTAAAGTTTTAATCGGGGAGTGTTAGATAGTAGGTTCTGTTTCAAGATGACTGTTGAAAGCTTGGATGGAAGGAAAACATGAGATGAAACAGAGCAGTTAGCAGACTACGGCTGCGGTCTCATTTTAAAAATCATTGGTGGCTGAGACTAAGTCGATGGCTATAGAAGTTGTAAAAATAGAAACCAGTAAATGAGTTCAAAATATATTTTGCTAAAAGAATGGTCAGGGCATACTGATAAAGTTAACTTGGATGGGTAAGTTAAATAAAGATATGAAGGATGAAAACATTTTATTATGAAAATTCTCAAACTAGCAGAAAGGTTGAAAGAATCGAACACTGAATACCTACATACTCACGGTGCAGATTGTACGATTCACATTTTACTATATATATTTGGTCATGGAGCTATCCATTTGTCCACTCTATTATCCATTTATTCTTGATGTTGGTGGGGTGAAAGAAAGTTGAGAACATCAGTGTACTTCACCCTCATCCCTGTGCTACAGTATGCATATTATTAACTAGGATCAGTGCTTGGTTTTGTTTCTATTATTTATGCAGGAAAATTTGCATACAGTGAAATAGAAAAATCTGCAGTATACCATTTAATGAGCTTTAAGAAGTATATATACATGTGCCCTTAACTCAGGGTTTTAAAACTTTGATCCTTTGATAATTGTTGTTTGGAGCTGTTCTTGGGCATTATAGAATATTTATCAGCCCCTACACAATTAGACCACATACCCCTGCTCCAGTTATAGTAACCAAAAATGTCTCTATATTTTGCAAAAATATAAGCTGCAGGAAGGCAAAACTATCCCCAATTTATAAACCCTGTCTCTGTTCTTATCAAGATACAGAGCATTACCATCATGTAGAAATTTCTCTCATGTGCCTTATTAGCAAAAATCCACATCTCTCTAGAGATAACCATATTCTAATTTATTCCTTGCCACATAAATATTCCTGTTCTGCCTGTTCTAGAACTTTATACTGTATGTGCTCTTTTGTGGAAGACTCTTTTCACTAAGCTTAATGTTTCTACTATTCATCCATGTTGTGTATGTCTGTACTTAACTTTTCAAAGTTAAATAGTATTCCATTATGTGACTGTACCTGAGTTTGTTTAATCATTTGACTATTGACAGATAATTAGTGAGTTCCACTTTTATATATTATGAACAAACTTGATACCAATATTCTCACAGTTATTTTATGGATGTGTTTTAATTTCTTTTGGGTAGAAGCAGAATTACTGAGTCATAGAATGGACATATGTTGTTTAAAACCTGCTAGAGCTTTTTTACAATTAGTTATGCCATTTTCTACATTTCCATAAAGAATAACCATTCCAGTTGTTTCATATCTTTTCCAACACTTGGTATTATAGTGATTTTAACTTTAGCCATTCTGATACATATTTAGCCTATTTCTTTGTGTGTGTGATTGTATTTCTTTGATGACTCTCATGATTTTTATGTTTATTAGTTATTTCTTATAGTTTTTTTGCAATGTATTTGTTTAAATTGCTCAGTTTTAAAATTGGGTTGTTGTGTAATTGAGTAACATGATTTCTTTATACCTACTTATTATTGGTTCTTTGTAAGATGGAGGTTCTGTGAATATTTTATGCAAGTCTGTGAATTGCCTACTAATTTACTAATACAGGTGGACTATCCCTTATCTGAAATGCTTTGGACCAAAAGTATTTCAGATTTTGGAGTTATATGGATTTTGGAATGTTTGCATAGACTTTTCCCTTTGAACATCTCTAATACAAAAATTCAAACTCTGAAATGCTCCAAGATTTTGAATCTTTGAATTAGGGATGCTCAAACTGTAGTGTCTTTTGGTGAGCAAAAGTATTTCAGTTTGATGATATCAAATTTTCCAATTCTTTATTCCACGGGTACTATTTCCTTTGTTTTAAGAAACTGCGATTCCCATGGACATTCTCCTATGCTCTGTCCTAGAATTGTTATTGTTTCAGTCTTTATATTTCAGTCTAAAACTTACTTAAAAGTTTTTTATAGTGTGAGTTATGGTTTAAGGTTCATTTTTTATTATATGTGGATATACAGTTGTTTGAGAACATTTGTTGAAAAAAATTCCTTTCTCTATTACATGTTTTGGGTGACTTTGTATAAAACCAGATAATTTTATCAGTATGGGTCTAATTCTGGACTTCCTAATCTGTTCCATTGACCTATTTGTAAACCCTTTTGTCAGTACCACACTTTCTTGATTATTCTAACTCAATAGTAATTCTTTATTCTTCTTCAAAATTCCTTTGAATATACTTATTCCTTTTCATTACCTTATAAATATTAGAATCAGCTTGTCACAGTGGCACACGCCTGTAATCCTAGAAACTACAGAGGCTGAGGCAGGAGGATTTCAAGGTCAAGACCAGCCTGCACAATTTAGTGGGATTCTGTCTCAAAATAAAATATTGAATAACAAAATTGGAGGACTTAATCTGGCTTACTATTTCTTCATTCTATTACTATGGTGAATAACATTGATAGACTTTCACTATTAAATAAATCTTATATTACAGGAATAAATTCACTTGGTATTATCCATTTTATGTGGTACTGTTTTTAATTGATTAATATTTTGTTAAAGATTTTGCATCTATAATAATGAAGTACATTGGATTATAATTTTATTTTGTGTAATATCTTTGTTGGGTTTTCTATCAGAGATAGAAATAGTTTTGTTTTTGTTGTTGTTTTTGAGGGTTTTTTTTGGGGGGGGGAAATGGACTTTTAAGAGGGGAAAGACTGGCAAGAATATGAGAATATGCCTGGGGAAAGTGAGAATCAAGAGTTTCATTTTAAACTTATTTAGTTGAGATCCCATCCAATATCCAAAGAGGAGCTAACACAAGAGTCATCAGTGTCTATATGATGTTTCGAACGATAGAAATACATGAAGCTATCTATCTATAAGAGCATACATTGCAAAAAAAGGCTAAGATACTCTGAAATACTTTGACACTTAGAGATGGGGAAAGGAGGTAATCAAATACAGAAAGAGATGTTGGAAAGGAAGGAGGAAAAATCATGGAATTCAGAAGGGAGGAGTGTTTCATATTGAATACTACTGATGTTTCAATAAGATGTGGACAGATGCAGAACAATGAATTAGACAGCATGGAGGCAATCAAGGACACACAGACATGAATCATTTCAAGGAATGGAGGTAGGGCCGAGTCAAAGTCCATTGAAGAAGACAGGAAGTGAGGGGAAGGAAAAGGCAAGGATAATCAACTTGGTACAGGATGCTTTTCTGCAAATATACAGGGCAATAGCCGTAGAGCATGAGAAGTCAAGAAGCAATGGAAAACGAATATATTTAGTTTCCAACTTTCAAGGTCAGTAAGAAAAAAAAAACAGAGGGAGGAGAATTTCAACTTAAAATATTTTGATAATGGAGACAGCTGTGGACAAGGATCAGACCACGGTTCTCTTTCCACACTAAAAGATAACCAATTACATGACCTGGAACAGGTCATCTCCCTTTCTCTGCATTTCAGATTTTTCATCTGTACATTGATTTCTTTGGAGGTCAATATGAAAAAATATGTAGTTTAAATATTCCTTAACTTCTATGGCTTTTCTTACCAGTCACTAAGTTGTCAGTTTTACATTTTAAAATTTATGCTAATTTGTTTTATTGACTGTGTCTCTTAACTATTTGGCTTATTTGCATTATATACCTAGGATTGAAATGAAAGGCCAAATGTAGTTAATTACTCTACAAAAGAAGCCATACAAGGAGTGAGAATTCCATGTAAAGAGAAGAAACCAGGCCAGCATGAGAAAGTTCCAGGGAAAGAGTGGGTACAGTCAGGAGAATTGCCTGCACCAAAGAAATATAGCCACAGATGCTTTTTTAGATCTCTTATCGTCTCCACAGCAAGTGGGAAGAGAGATGTTTAAGGGCATTTTAAGGTTAATCACAATCATCCAATCATATCATGGTAGATGAAGCACATTTGATCAACTATAATAACTAGTCACTAAAATAACCAGACCACATCAAATTATCTTGTTTGTTAAGATAAATGTATTGGATTAGCCGTTTTACTAAATCCATGGATTGATATTTAACTAATTAAAACTCATTTCTTCTAAAAGAAGGGATTAATCGTGTTGAAGACACAGTGTCAAGTAAACAGGAGGAGTTGCTTTGAAGAGGAAAAAAATTAAACAGAGTTTTCTGAAAGAATACATATATTTAAATCTATTTGGAAATGAAGCCATCACCATGGATGTGTTGAGTTTCTAAAAATTACTAGACACTGGCAGAAAACAAGAAATAGAGAGAAAAATGAACCCTGAAATTAAGTGACTTCTAAAGGGATTGAAGATGTAGAAGATAATAATGAATATATTAAATAACACAGTTTCGTGGCTAATTAGAGGAAAGACTAAAAAATATATATAAGTATACAGAAGAAATGGGAAATTACAGTGCAAATATAGAGAAAATTCATGGAGGATGTGAATTTCAACCACATTAAAAGTAGAACTAAAAATTAGAACATATTTGGTTTTAACTGGAAAAATCCAATAGAAACTATAATAGGCACAAACTAGAAATTGTAAAAGACAAGAGTGATCAAAGCATTCAATTAGACAATTAAGTCATCAGGTACCCTTTACTTCTTCCCTCTTTCTCAATGCTTCTTTTCTCTGGTTTTCTCAAATTCAGTCTCTCCCCCACCCCCATGCCCAGACAGGGTTTTGCTGTGTTGTCAAGGCTGGTCTCAAACTCCTGGACTCAAGCAATCCTCCTGCCTCAGACTCCTGAGTAGGTGGGGTCACAGGCATCTGTCACCATGCTGGGCATGGTTCAAGTCTTATAATTCACCTTTGCTGGAGGGTCAGAGGAGGAAATATAGATATCAATATTTTCGAGTGATGGACATGGAGTAGAACAAAGGTAAACTGGAGGGGATTAAAATAGGAAATCACAAAAGGGTCACCAGAACAAGTAAAATATGTATACAGGCAGGAAAGGACAATGTATTATTTCACATGTACCTCAAATTTTATTAAGTGGCAGCTCCTTCTTTCTCCACCATCCAGCTCTCTGAAGGAGAAACTAAATGATAGGCAGGGCCTGCAGTTAAGAAGCAGTAGAAAGAAGTCACTAAATATAACACAGAAAAGGCAATTAGTGAGATAGGAAAAAAAATACCAATTTTAATGTATACTTACAGTAGCCAAGGTCAGAAGAAAGATCATCAAATATAGTCAAGTTATCAGAGGCATCAAAAAGGAAAAGAATACAGAAAAGTTCAGGGATGAAATAGTCTTTTAAAGTAGATTGGAGGCAATTAAAGTCAAATTGAAAGGGGATTAAGAAATAAGTGAATTAAGAGAAAATAGAACTTCATCTTCCAGTTATGATGGAGCAATTAGTACCTGACTAGCCCTACCACCATTAAACAGCAGTGTGCTGGTAAATGTTTAATCACCAGTTTTCCAGTAAAGACAAATCAATTTTTGACTCATAACATTTACCTGTTTTCCTGGCTTACATTCTTCCACATCCCATTTGACTGATTTCAAGCTACCAATGTTTTGAAACCACCTGACAATTTTCCTAAAATTTCGAATTTGCCTTTCACAAGCTGGGATGAACTGGTTCCAACACATTGTATGTTGCTATAAAACTGGGGAAGTATTTTTAGGAATTAGGGGGGGGGGAGAGAAGCAAGTGAATGTACCCACTTCTATCCTGTGTGGCTTTACACATGGGAACAATTTCCCAAAATGTGTGGAGCTGTGCTTAAGGTCAAAAGAGAGTGCAGCAGTCTAGCAGAAGAGCCTCAGATGAATTTGGACATGCAGAGGGACTAGAATCCAGGGGACACTGTAGAAAACATAAGGAACCTCTGTAGAAGCAACTATGTGGGGTACCCCCATGAATCTTTGACAGAGGGTTAGACTGTGTTTATGCAAAAAATACCATAGGGGGTTTACAAGGAAGTAATTGTTATGGGGCTGAAAGTAGAACAGAGATATTAGAAGTCAAACATAGCCTAAAAACTGAACTAGTTCTAGACCAGCCAGAAAAAAGAGACCTCCTTAATGCCTCTTCTATAACTAATTAGCATTTAATATTCAGATGAGGTTTCAGAAAGGTCACATATTAACAGTAAGGAATAATGTCTTCAAAACACTAAAAGAAAAAAAGATCAGTCAGTTCAGAAATGAAGATATCCTGAAAAAAAAAAAAAACTCTGAAAAAATCTATTGCCCAAAACTAGCATTTCAAGAAGTGTTAAATAACATATTCTTCAGGTTGAATTGAGGTGATGCTAGATTAAGACTCGTATCCTCAGAAAATTAAGCAATGGAAATAGTAGTAAATATGTGAGTAAATATGAAAACATTCTTCTTGTCTTAATTTCCTTTAAAAACAACTTACTGATTATAGCAAAAGCAACAATTTTGAAAGGTGACTTTCTAATATATCTGTAAGTAAAATATTAGACAAAGGTTAACTATTCATTTCAACTACTTCTATTTAACACTCTAGGGTCTAAAGCAGTAAAATATAAAAAGAAATAAGAAGTCTTAAATATTGGGAAAGAAATAAACCTGTTCTTATTTGTAGACAGCATGATTGTATACATGGAAAATTCCAAAAAAAATATATAGACCCAAAATATCATATTTTTCTTTTCATAGTAGGTCTTTCTGTGTTTTGTTTTTATTAGAGCATAATTAGATAGTCGTGTTATTCATTGTTAATGTTTATACATGTACTCAATCTAACAATATAACTTGATTGATTTTGTTCCCCAATATAACCTTTTTCTCCCTCTCTCCAAAACAACCTATTTTTTTATTGGTTGTTCAAAACATTACAATGCTCTTGACATATCATATTTCATACATTTGATTCAAGTGATTTATAAACTTTCATTTTTACCCATGTACAGATTGTAGAATCACATTGGTTACACATCCACGTTTATATATACTGCCGTACTAGTGTACTGTTGTATTTTTAATGAATAAAATTTGTTTGGTCACAAGATACAAGGTCAATATACGAATACCGATTACATTTATATATACTAGTAAAAGCAATTGGAAACTGAAATTTTGAAAAGATTGTTTATGAGCTGGACATGATGGTATACACTTATAATCATAGCCCTCTGGAGCATGAAGCCGAATGGAGACTTGAGCTCTGGAATTCGAGCCCAACCTGGGCCAACATAGTAAGACCCAACCTCAAAAAACAAACAAAAAAACCAAGATATTATTTATAATAGCATCATGAAACATGAATGTTCTAGGAATAAATTTATAAAATATGTATAAGACAAAGTTGACTACAAAATATTTCTGAGAAAAAAATTAAATAAAATTTAAATAAAAAGATGCATCACATCTGTGGATTAGAAGACTCATTATTGAGATGTTTGCTCTTTCCAAATTGATCTATACATTCAAATTCAGTTTCAATCAAAATAAAAAACTGACATTTCTAGAAGAAAATCCATGAGCAAATCTTCACATTTTTGGGGAAGGCAAAGATTTCTTAGCTAGGATACTAAAATTATCATCTTGGAAAAATAATAAAGAAAAGATAAATTGGATTCTACTAAAATTAACAACTTCTGTTTCTCCAAAGATACCATTAAGAAATGAAAAGGCATGTAAACAACAGTGACTATAATTAACAATACTATATTTTATACAGTAGTGCACCCTTATCCCTGAGGGATATGTTTCAAGGCGCCCAGTGTATACTGAAATCATACAGACACACACACACACACACACACACACAACATTACAGTGGTACTGGGGCCATTATTAAGTAGAATCAACATTGCTTGAATACAAGCACTACAGTTTTGTCAATCTGAAAAGTGAGATAGCTACTAAGTGACTAACAGGCAGGTAAAATTTATAGTATCAATACACTAGACAAAAGTATGATTCAATCCCAGACAGAATGGAAGAAGATGGCACAAAATATCATACCACTCTGACTGGTGCACAATTTAAAACTTATGAATTGTTTATTTCTGGAATTTTCTGATATTTTTTGTATTGTTGATTGAAGACTGAAACTTTGGAAAGTGAAACACAGATTAGTAACTGCAGTATGTGAAATATGCTAAGAAGGTAATCACAAGTGTTCCCAACACACACACACACACACACACACAAATCGGAACTATGAGAGTTAATGGATATGTTCATTAGCTTGATTGTGGTGATTATTTCACAATATACATATACCAAAACATCAAGTTATGCATTTAAATATGTACAGTTATGTCAATTATACCCCAGCAAAGCTGAAAAAAAAAAGAAATGAAAAGACAAGCCATACACTGGGAGAAAATATTTGCAATATTTATATCTAACATTATTAAAGGAAAGGGTACTAACTCAATAAGTTGATAATCAAGCCAATTTATTAAAATGGGGAAAGTTATCAGACACTTCACAATAGAATATACGCAAATGGCCAGTGGGCACATGAAGAGAGATTCAACACCTTTAGAAACAGGGAGCATCTTATGAGTCCAGTGAGATACCACATCTATCTATGGACTGAGACCTCTGAAGTCATGAGACCCAAATAGACTTTTCCTCTTTTAAGTTGTTCTTATCAGGTATTTTGATCACAGTGGTGAGGAGCAAGAGGAACCCTAATTAAAACACCAGTCATATGAATGGTGTTTAACAACCTAAAACCCTAAATGTAACTTTGTTGCAGAACACATGAAATGTCCAGACATCATTGTGGGGAACATAAAATGCCACTGCCACTTTGAAAAACAGTTTGGCAATTTCCTAAAAAAATGAAACATACTAATCATATGATCCAATAATTCTATTTTCAGTATTTCCTCAAAAAGAAAAATGTATAGTATATATGTCCATTAAAACTCTTGTAGATGAAAGTTCATACCAGCTTTAATGACAATTGCCAAGAAAAACAAAGTATGTTTATTATACAGTGAAATACTATTTGGCAATACAAAAAGTGAACTGTACAGTCAATAGTCAACAACATGAAAGAATTATTTTTCAGCATATTGAGCAAAAGAAACTAGACACCAAAAGTATAAACTGAATAATTCCAATTATATGAAGTTCTAGAACATGTACAACAAATCTCAAGTGATGGACATCAGATCAGTGTTTAACTAGAGCAGGGAATGGAGGAAATTGATTATAAGCTCTTGGCATGAAATAGTTCTTTGGAGTGATAGAAATTTATATTTTAATTGGGGTGGTACCTACATAATTGTATACACTTTAAAAATCTCATCAGATAGTATGCTTGAAATTTGTTCATTTTATTCCATGTAAATTATGCCCCAATAAAATTTATCTCTTGAAATAAAAAGCAATAGTTACTTTTAGCAAGCATCTTGTATGTCAGTCACTGTGTAGGGTGTTCATATATATTATTACTTCATTCTCACAGGATCCTTCAAGGTAAGGGTTATTATGCAAACAGAGTTCGAGAGCAATGAAGCAACTGGTCCAAAGTCACCAAAAGGAGCTGAGCCCTGAGACAGGACAGGATTCAATGGGAAGCAAAAACTGAAGTTCCAGGGGGAATGATGGCCATCATCTGAAACTGAGGGAAGACTTAAAGGAAGTTTATAGAATATATATGTGTGAAGAAAGGGATCCCATCCATATGGGAGCTTTGCAGTTGATTTGCTTTTTCTTCTCAAGGGAGTAAATGTGGGATCACCTTCTTGAGTGGGACAGAGTCTGAGGGGAAATCTGGAATCATTCCAAGCTGAAATACAACAAAAATTGCTGCACAGCAACAAGTCCTTCTCTGAGACACAGTGTACAAGACTCTGCCACTTTCTTTGGCAGGTCCTGCAGACTAAGAAGAGCAGCGACGATAGTAATGGCGGGCGTAGCTGAGGAGCGAGTGTGTAAATCTGTCCCATGCAGGAATGACCCAGAGACCTCTGGGAATGGGTAAGAAAAGCCCATCTTAGTTGAAGTAAAAAAATATATATATATATCTAATATCTCATCTGTCCCAGATGAGGGGAAAACTGGCAATTCTCTCTCCCTTTTTTAATTATAATATTTGACTTACTATGATTCTGTCAGACTACTAAATTGGAAATGGAATAAAATATAGTAGATAGAAATTTTGGCTGAGCCAATTAAAATATTCCACAGAGAGTCTTTCCTGTCCAAGCAACATTATGAACCTCTGAATAAATTGGGTCTGGGCCCTGGTTTGTTATTTTTAATTTGGACTAATGGAGGAGATATAAAAGACTAAAATTTGGAGCTTATTCAGTTGCTCACATCCTGCTCAAAATTCTAATATGTCAAAAATTGACATCACCTTCACCATCTTGATTTCCCCTATTACTGCCAATATTTTCCCCCATTCTCTTCCTTCCCAGACTTGAGACCATGGAAGTATTTAGACCTCAGAACTGTCCTCCTTTGTCCATTGACCACTATCCCTTTTTCCTGTCAACACCACACAGTTAATAGGTACCATGCATGAAAATAGTTCTACAGGCATATGTAGTTGGAAACATTGTCCTAAATAGTATCAAGTCTTATCTGCAAAACCTCTGAGATTTTAATGTGTGCCCACGCATTGTGAATCTCCAAGGGTGAGGGAAAATGTTCGATCATGGAACCCCTGTGGTTGCAGCACTACCTGAAATTCACCCTGGGAAACATTGGCCTAAATTGCAATAACTGCTCCCAGCTATCCTCTCCGCCTTCAGTCTCTTGTTGTAATCCATCTTGAGCACTTCTGTGGGGAATAATCTCAAGCTACATTTTCCTTGAGCTGGTCCTCAGCTGAAGAAGATGTGGTGATCACATACAGTACCTATTAGCCACAGCCAAGCCTTTCCAGTGTGACCTGCAAAACTCTCCTGACTCAACAATGAGAAACCTACCCCTACCTTAGCAGTGGCAGCAGCAGTCACACAATTGATAAGGCTGTCAACAGTAGGGAAATCACTGTTTTCACAATGCATATGGCTTCAGAGGTCACATTTCAAGAGGAGTCAACATAGATAAATCTAAGGACATGTGAAAAGAGCCTGAATAACTCCCCACTTTCACAGGAAGAGCTGACAATCAGGTATAGCCCTGACAATCAGGATTGTTGCCCTGCCACTAAATCCTGAGGTTTTATACACAGGCTACCTGATAATACATGCCTGAGAGCCTGGACTGATAGGGATCACTTGTCCATATCTACTCAGTTGGCATAGATCTGCTGACAGCAGAGAGAGAGAGTGAGCTTTTTCTCATTAACCACATGGCTTCATTCAAGAGTAACAGTGGCACTCTCACCTTAGTACTAAAGCCAGGCAGGCTTCCACAACTTAGTCTTGAAGGCAGCCCAGTAGCCTAGTATTGCCCCTCAAAAGAAAATAAGATTTTTTTAAAAACATTTCTTCTCTGTGTAAATGGACTGCTCTTTTTTTTTTTTTTTTTTTAAACATAGTGAGTCTAGCTGGGCATGATGCTGCATGCCTGTAATCCCAGCAGCTCAGGAGTCTGAGACAGGAGGAGCTCAAGTTCAAAGCCAGGCTCAGTAACATAGCAAGGCCCTAATCAACTTAGTGAGACTGTGTCTTAAGATAAAAAATGAAAAGGGCTGAGGATCTTGCTTGGTGGTTGAGCACCCCTAAGTTCAATCTCCCATACCAAAAAAAAAAAAAAACAAGAAAGAAAGAAAACATAGTGAGTCTAGAGTATGCTTATATATACCATGTGAATTATCTAAGACACCCTCAATCCCAAATATTTTGATCTAAAATTATTTGAATACCCCAGATCAAAATGTGGTTTGAATCTCAATTATCTGGATAATTAAGTGTATAGATGGCTTCTTGGTTTTAAGAGCATTGTGCCTGGAATAAAAGAGCCTGCTCCTTTAAGTAGTTTTTACAAAGGCTTCCTGAAGCTCTCTCCTGTTTTGCTGATTTATTTTTTAAAGAGAGAAAGACATGTTGATGAATGAGTCTAGGCCTCTACAGGATCCCAGGAGAGGAAGGAGGGGCTTATGGGAGAGGGAGGGGTGGGTGGCTTCTCCTTCTGTTTTGCAAAGTCTCCCAAGCCTCCAGTCCTTTCCTATTACTCTCTGAGATGCTGCACTTACTGTCTGAATTGACTCCATGCCAAGAAAAACCTTCTTTCAAGCCTTGGAGAGTTCCAAGCTGTGGGATAAAAGTAAACAAAAGCAGAAAGGTATGAAAGGCAGGGAGGGAAAGAAAAAGCTGAGGAAAGGAGTATATTTGCAAGGTGAGGAATTCCTGCATCCCCTGGCCTGCTGGGCACCATTGAGATTTAGATATAAAAGGGACAGCACTAATACAAAATGTCCAATGCAGAAACGGATCTCCTCTTGGATGGGAGGTCTCCCAGCCTGTGATCTCCCAGGAGGTCTCCCACCTATGATCAGGAAAATAGCAGAGAGACTGCTGGGATACATCAAGGGAACAAATGACTGTGTTTGTCCTGAAAATCATGTGGAAGGAGCAGCCACACAGTGCTTTCTAGGGATGTGTGGGTCCCCTTGGAGCCTTTCCTCATGACTATGCAATCAGAGCTTTTAAATCTCTCATCCGCGCCAATAGAGAAGACAATGGAAAAATACTATATGACCTAACTGGCAGACTTTAGGGACCAGAAGGTACCCAGCAAAACAGGGAATACCAAAAAGGATGTTTTTTTTTTATAGAATGTAATATTTGTCATATTTTAAAAGATTCAGCATGGGAAACTGCAGGATATTTCTCCAGGTGGCCTTGGACTGACCCAGTTCTTCCCCATTTACTTGTACTGGGGATGCAGTATCTTCAGATAAGGGGTGGGAGATGCTGCTTCAGATCAACCTCAGCTCTGTTTCAGTCCCCCTCTTAGAACAGGGTGTCCTTTATTGATTTAGTCCAATAAATCCTGTGACCCCATAGTACATGACCTGGGGCAGGCTACTTTTCTGGGATGCCTATGTATAGTGCCACTGGGATACATACATACTTCATCAGCTATGGGCTGGTTTCTGAGCCTTGGAGGACTGGCTTATAATGAATTCTAGGCTTATGTCATCCCATGCTGCCTATCTGGAAGAAATAAATTCCCTTCATGTAACTTGCTGCATATGAATGTGCTCAGTCTCACTGGACTCAAACAAGTTAGTAATCAGTACACAGTAAGCATGCTTTACAGAAACAAAAAAAGGTTCTTGTGCAAGAACTCTATATGCTCTGGATCAGTTAACCTTGCTAAAGAAAAAAAAAGAAATAAAATGAAAAATAAAGAAAAGAAAATACTCTGTAACAAACCATCCCAAAACTCAGTATACAGAGATCAGTTGGTGAATACCTCATCTAGACTGCACTCAGCCAAGCAGCCTTGCTTCAGGCTTGAGTGGTGGGAGAAGCTCTGCTTCATACAGCAGCACTGAAGAGAACCAAGTGGCTCTGCTACCCTTATCTTTTGTCTTTCTTGGACCATTAGGGTGATTCAAGTATGCTCTTCTCTTGTCATTGTCAGAAGCACCAGTGAAGGCGTCAATTCCAAGTCCCAGATAGAATGTTGTCTACTAAGATGTCATTGGACAAAGCAGTTCAAAGGGCTGAGCTCAAGCTCAAGGAACAGAAAATATACTCAGCCATTCAAGAGGCAAAATGCAAAGTTTACATGACAAAAGGTGTGGATAAAGGAAGAGGTGAAGAATTAATGTCAATAGTTCTGCCAATCATAAAGGACCTCGAAAGATCTTCTCTAGATCACTGATTCTTCACCAGTTAGTAGTCAAATAGCATTAGAAATATCTTATAGGAATGATAGTTTATCTACTTATTTTACAGGGTTGATGTAGAGACCAAATGAGATAATGGATATAAAATTTCTTAGAAAACTATAAAGTAGTATACAGTACACACTACTATTAAAATTATTACTAGAAGATCACATTCTTTGCATATTGGGCTTATGATCCAGACGTTCTTGGTCCCAACAGCTCAATTCTGTTAATGTAGCACAAAAACAAATATGGACAACATATAAATAATTGGCATTCCTGTGTTTCTGCTATACTTTGCATATGGAATGTCCCCCAGAGGCCTGTGGGTTAAAAACTTAATCCCCAGCTTGGTGCTATTGGGGGGTGATGAAATTTTTTAAAGTAGGGCATAAAAGGAGGTCTTCTGGTCATTGGGCACATGCCTTAAGGGGAATAGTGGCACCTCAGCACTTTGTGGTTTCTCTTTTGCATCCCAGCCAGGAGGCACATGGGATAAGGGCCATAGTTTATCAATCTTGATGTATATCCATGAATTTTAGGAAATGGATATTAGGATGGCTTTTCTGAGGTGCTTGGTGAAGATGCCTTTAGGAGATTCTGCACCACCTTCATTAATTCATGGTACATTTTAACAGCCTTACCATTAAAAGACTTGTCAAATAATCAAAGTTCCTCACTCTTCACTTTAAACCTAGGTTCTCTTGTTCTACATGGGCAATAGTTAGTTATATATAGGATTCTTTGTGAATTATAGGTACATCACAAAGCTAAGCCCACATAGGAGAAGATAAAGAAAACTTTCTCCATTTTCCCTGGTTCATTGCAAGATCACTGGCTTTCTCCTTCTTTGCTCCCAGTTCCTATGCAATCCTTTTATACAGAGACAGCAAGAAGAGTCACAGTGTTGGTCCTAGGACATATTTTCCAGAGCCTTTTAAGGGATTGGTCCCTTTATTTTTCCTGAAGAAGTAGCTGATGCCTCAGAGAACTTTCTACAAACCTCCTTGCTGTTTTCAGAATTGTCCTTGAGATTTCATTCCCTGTCAGCCAGAGGGGACAGCACTGACAGCTGAGAGCTATTCTTCATTACAATCAGGTATAAGCCTGGCTCCAGCCAACGCTCTTGGGAGAGAAGTAGAGAGGGAAGACTTCTCACATCTAAACCCAGCAAAACCAGTAGACTTAACCTTGAAGGTGAAAATAAATAGAAAATAAGCAGGGGGAAGATCAAAAAGAGTCACACAATCCTATGGTTTTCACCCAAACTTTTCATTAGGCATTCTGAATAATACACTTTGAAAGGGAAAATGGCCAGTGAGAAGACTCCAGGGGCTGATGCAGGGGATTTGTTTTACTAGAAGTCAAATGCCCAGAACTTTCCATAGCTGACAAGCTGACTCAGGAGCCCTAAAAGTGCCTACTGTGAAAGACTTCATTGTCCTGGAATGGTCTTCTCCAACTAAAATGAGGGTTTCAATAATAAGTAAATTACTTGAAGCTGCCTAGAGAGTCAGTGCAGGTAATGAGGACATTTTGGGCCACGAAGCTTGTATCTTCCTACTTGGTATGTAGTTTAGAAAGCAGGCACGACCCTGTATTGATTTTGTGCCATCTCATCCATAGAGCTGGAAATGCTCCCAGGGTATGTTAAACTCAATGCAGGCATGGTGGGTACAGCCCTTGCAGTAACCTGGAGATTTTTAACATCTGAGCTCCATTTATAGTTGGCAGATGCCCAGTTTGAAAAGGTTTCTCTGAGAAGCAATCCCTTGTAGTACATACCAGGTTCAAAGAGTTAATGTTGAAAGGGAAGATTCCCTTTCCTGTGCTCACCTGAGAATGTGGATGTGCTGAGGAAGCTGGACCCCGGGGTAGAACATTCATTTATCCAGGGTTAAAACCAGGTCTTCCTCACCTTCACAGTACACATCCCAGATGACTGAAGCAGCCTGGCTCTGGCTTTGCAAGGTATCTCCTGTATTGTCCCTGTTTTCTCCAGTTCCTGACTTTCTGAGTGCTCCCTCCCTGTCACCAAACTTTCTATTCCTCATGCTAGCCCTTCTTTAACCTTCCTACACTTTGATTTTAGTTATTCAAATTTCTACACTCATATTCTTCACTGACCTACATGTATTCTATGTTCCAACAGATGGTACTGTTGCTGGAACTCACCTTACCGTTTCCCATACCCTTCTTTCCTCATGCCTTTTGCTCAGCCTGAAATGTCCTAGCCCATCTCTGTTTACTGAAGTATTCCAATGCCTAATTTATATACCATTTCTTCTAGAAATATAATTAAAAGTGCTACTTCAAATTGCTTTAAACTCTGGACTGAATTATATTTATCTTATTTATGTGAATCATGTTGTCTCTTGATTATAATTGCATGTGTTTTCTGCCTTCTTACATAGGGAGCACATTTGTCTCTTCGCTGTCTTCCTTCTCCCAAAATATAATTCATAATAGATGCTCAGTTAATGGTTGCTCGTGAATTAATGGAGATAATGCAAGCCTTGGTGCTTAAAAGAATTAATTTGCTTTCCTAAGTACCTAAAATATAGCCAGGAAATATTAAGGTGAAAATAGGAAAAAAAATATGTAGTTGCCCTGTCCCTTGTAGAAAGTAGGAGAAACATTTTACAGCAGTTTTACTAAGTTGATTACCAGGTTGTTTACTGAATCAGATGCTGTAAGCCTAAGAGAAGTAAGTTGAATCTTATTTTCCCATAAAAGCAATCTTATAAAATTGGCTTCTATTCTTAACCAAGGCCTAGTGCCCAACTTCTTCATATAAATGGTCACAAGCACTGTATTTAATCAATTATAAATGTTACACCAGTACACTATATTACATAAAACTTCCTACAATGTATATAAATCAATTAAACAAGCAACACAGCAGCCTATAAAATAAAATTTTATTTAATACGACCCATCATAAAGGTTTACAGTATAAAGTTTTCATCTTCTTTAAAATGCCTGCTAAAATAAATCAGCAGGTGAAGATACTCCTTTGATAGGGTCATCAGAGTTTCAGAAAGAATTCTTTGAGGAAATTTTATCAGGCATTTTAGGAAAACATGGTAGGATACTGAAGACTGTAATGATTGTTGGAGAAAATAATGCAGGAATGAAGGTTTGGTTGCCCCTATTTCTCCCTGACAATTTCCCTGCAGTGAGCACAGCTATTAGCTAGCCAGCAAAGTTGGATTTCTCTCAACATGAAGGCAGAAAGTGTGCTGCCTTTCGAGTGGTCTCTCATTAGCACTAGCAATTTTCCCATTACTTGATTATAAGTCGGCCATAAAGACTGCCCTATGGTTAAAATGGATCCATCCATTTATTCCCTCATGATGGTGTCTTGTTTTTTTCATCTAATAAAAACCTGATCTAGGCTCCTTCCAATTTGACAGTCTAAATATCTTGTGATGCTCACAGCCATCTCCGTGCTATCCCTCCATGGTGCTGAGTTTCAAGGCTGCACTTCATAACTGAGGGTAGTGTGTCGGCTTATTATAGACAAACCTCTGACTTATAAGCACATCCGATCTTTTTCCAGTCACTATGTCTATGTCCAATGTGCTTAACCCTACCTACACATTAAAAATCTCATTGACTTGGTGCTCCTCCCCACCACAAAGTCAATTAAAGCAGAAAATCAGAATCTCTGACAGTAAGATGAAAGCCTCAATATTTTTTAAAGCTTCTCAGGGATTTCAGTGCACCATCATGCTGAAAGCTACTGATTCTGCATATAAAAAGCAGCCAGTTGAATCTTTCAAAACTCAAACCAATTAAAATTACCAGAGCATAATCATAAGTCTTGGGTTCTAGATTTTACCTTAACAAACATATGCATGACTTTGGAGAGAACATCCCCTCCCCTCTCAAATCTGTTTCTTTGTGTATATGAAATTCATCTCTCCCATATCAAAAATAATATTGTTCTGCAACAAAATGTTAGCAAAGAGAATTTAATAGCACATTAAGAGGATTATACAGCATGACCCAAGGGGATTTACTCTTGCAAGGCAAGGATGGTTCAACAGATGAAAATCAATCAACATAATATACATTGCGGTATGAAAAGTGAAGAATGCAGAATTTTAAAAAATGTTCATCTCAGTTAATACAGAAAAAGCATTTCACAAAATTCAACAATGTTTCATGATTTTAAAAAACACTCAGCAAACTAGAAACAGAAGGAAACTATCACGGCATAATATGAAAAGCCCACAGAAACCATCATATACAGTGGTAAGAGTAAAAGCTTTTCCTTTAAGATGAGAACTATGACAAGAATGACCACTTTCACCATTTTAATTCATTATAGTACTGGAAGTCCTAGTCAGCATAATAGGCAAGAAAAAATAAATAAAAACATCCAAATTGGAAAGAAAGAAGTAAAATTATTATTTTTCACGGACAACATAATCTTATTTATTGAAAAACTAAAATTTCCATGCACAAAAAAAATACTGTTAGAACTAATAAGCAAATTTGGCGAAGTTGAGAATACAAAAATCAACATGCAAAACCCTGTTGTATTTCTGTATACTAACAATGAACAATATAAAAAGGAATGTTTTTTAAAAATCCGACAGAATGGCGGATCAGGCCCAGGGGTCCGCGGGGGAGGTAGACACCTCACACCAAGTGGAGGAGGGGCAGAGCAGAGCCCCCGCCCGCACCTGCAAGGGAGACTTTTCAACTATACAAGAGCAATATAAATATATAGGGGGGGGGGAAATTTCAAAAACACAACAGTTTCACCAAGAAGAAAGAAACGCAAGCAGTATGAAAAGACAAGGAAAGAAAGGACTACAAGCAATGCAGTTCAGCTCAACTTTAGAAGAGGTAACAGCTGCAGCAGATGGAATGTCAGATAAAGAATTCAGGATATA
>NW_025999968.1:1403464-1417965 GCF_001458135.2 Marmota marmota marmota | reverse complement strand
GGGGAGGGTGGAGGATGGGAAAGGCAGCGGAGCACAACAGACACTAGGATGGCAATTTGTAAATCAATGGATGTGTAACTGATGTGATTCTGCAATCTGTGTATGGGGTGAAGGTGGGAGTTCATAACCCACTTGAATCAAAGTGTCGAATATGATATGTCAAGAAATTTGTAATGTTTTGAACAACCCACAATAAAAAATTAAAAAAAAAATGCCATTTACAATAACATGAAAATAAAATAATCAGGATTAAATTTCACCAACAAAACTTCACACACATAAACTATCAAATGTTGGTAAAGAAATTAAAGCACACAAATAAATGGAAAGACATCTCAGTTTTGTGATTTCAGAGACTTTATATTGTTATGATGTCACCACTAACCAAAGTTATCTGCAGATTTATTGCAATGTTTTCTGCAGAAATAAACAACTCTATTCTAAAAATTTATAAGAAATTTCAAGGGGCCATCAAATAGTCAAAATATTCTTGAAATAGAAAAACAGATTTGGAGGTCTCATATCTTTCTAATTTCAAAATTTACTACAAAGTTCCCTTAAACAGTGTGGTACTGGCATCAAGATATACATATAAATCAATCAAAATAGAATGCAATCTAGAAATAAACCTTCACATATATTGTCAAATGATCTTCTGACAAGAGTGCCAAGACCATTCAACAGAGACAGCTTTTTTCAAAAATTGGTGTTAACAAACCTGTATATCCATATGCAAAAAATAAATAAATAAAATAAAATCATACCCTTGCCTTATACCATGTATAAAAACTAACTCAAATGGATCAAATAATACGTAAATGTAAGAGTTGAAACTATAAAACTTTGACTTGGACAGATATTTCTTCGAGGAAGATACACAGACGGCCAATAAACATAAAGTATTCAACATCACCAATAATTAGGAAAATGCAAATCAAAGTCACAATGAGGTACCACTTCACACACATTGGATGGCTATCAAAAGAACAGAAAATAAAAAGGTTGATGAGGGTATCAAGAAATTGGAAACTTTTGCATATAACGTGTGGTGGGAATGTAAAATTGGGTGTTCTATAGAAAACAGTATGGGAGTTCCTAAAATAAATTAAATGTAAAGTTACACTTCAGGGTGCATCCTCAAAAGAATTGAAGGCAGGTACCTGAAGAGGTATTTGTACATTCATGTTCATAGCATCATTATTCCTAACAACCAAAGGTGGAAGCATCACAAGTGTTTGTTGACAGAAAGAAAAATAAAATGTGCTATCTATGTGCAATGAAATATTATTTTTCAGTCTTAAAAAGGAAGGAAATTCTGACATTAATTCATCGTTCTGTACCATGAATGAGCCTTGAGAACATTGTGGTAAACAAAATAAGCTAATTGCAAAAAGAGAAATATGATATGATTCCACTTTTATGAAATAACTACTCAAATTCATAAAGACAAAAAGTAGAATGGTAGTTTCCAGAGCCTACAGTCAGGGGTGGATGGATAGTTATTGTTTAATGGATCCAGAGTCTCAGTCTGCATGATGAAAAGCATGGATAGTAGTAATGGTAGCACAACAATGTGAATGTACTTAAATGCCACTGAACTATACATCCAAGAATGGTTGCAATGGTAAATTTTATGTTATGTGTAATTTATCACTTTAAAAATCAGTATTATGCTCATATTGTATTCAAATTAGCCACCCTAATAATAATAGTGAGTACATGAGTGAGACTATTATGGGCCAACTGATTTGACACTTCCTGATGAAGATAAACCAGCAAATGAAGATGATGTAGTTTATTGATGCTATGGAATACAAGTTAACTCGCTGAATTTCAAACCAAATAATTGAGATATTGTCCAAATATAACCATTAGCTGAGATTTCTGTCTGTTCAGTTTGAACAAAGCAAGTGTTTGTGGCAGAACACCATGCTGCACTGTGATGAAGTTAATGCATTAGTGTTTTGCATATAATGTACTACATGAAGGTGCACTTTTTTGAGTGGGGTAAAGCATTATTTTGGTGCATTTAATATACAGAATTTGCTAAACTGATTATTAGCTAAAACAAATACCAACTAATATGTAATGTTTTATTTTTTTTAATGACACTTCACCACAAGAGAACAAATTTCCATTTTTTCAGTTAAACGTGCAGAACTCTCCATTGCCGTCACATACACTAACTAGCTGAAATAATTTCACTATTCACTTTAAAGAATAAAGTGTTTTATTATAAGTAATATAGGACAAGTTGCAAAAGTGAATTCCTATACAGTAGTCCCCCTCATTCAGTTTCCTTTTTCATGGTTTCAGTTATTCATAATCAACAACCTTCCAAATATATTAAATGGGCTATTCCAGAAATAAACAATTTATAATTTTACATTGTGTGTCATTCTCAGTAGCATGATAAAAGTTGCCTTGTGCCACTTTATCCCTCCCAGGACACAGAATCATTCCTTTGTCCAGCTTATTTATATACACTACCCACTTGTTATCAGATCTGACTCTTGTGGTACTGCAGTGTTTGTGTTCATGTAACCCTTATGCAGTAACCTAATTACACACCATAATGTCTATGTTACTCACTTCACTTAATCTTATCATGTAGCAATTGTATCATCTTACCTCATTAGAAGACATTATAAGAAGAATGGTCATCTAAGATATTTTGAGACCACATTCATATAACTTTTATTACAGCATGTCATAATAATTGTTCCATTTTATATTTATATGTTATTATTGTTAATCTCTTACTGTGCCTAATTTATAAACTAAACTTTATCACATGTATATATGTAGAGCAAATAAATATAAAATATATAGGATTCAGTACTGAGAGCAGTTTCAGGCATCCATTGGGGATTGTGGAACACATATTTCTTGTGAATAAGGAGACAACTGTGGCTATTATGCATCCTATTTTTAGGTGGATTATATCCATTATAAAAATCTCTATAATCTGCAAGCATTCAACAAAGTAAGACCACTTAAAATCAGATAAGACACACAGAGAACGTTAGCACCAGGTTTCCTCTGAACTTTATGATGGTTAGGACTTTATCTTGCTCTTTGCAGTATCTCCTGTGTCTAAAATAGCACTGAATGAGTGCATAGTATTAGTTGAATGGGGGAAAAAAGAAAAAAAATGTGTGTAGTTTTCATTAGGGATCTCTGATTAGACAATTTGAGCAGTGCCTGAGTAGGACACAGCCAGTCACTTACAATGGGATTAGATGAGCCAATGGAAGGGAGCCAGACCAAATTTCCTCCCAGCCAGGTGAAGTGGACTTGAGATAAATACTTCTGATAAAGCATAATGTTTGGGGACTGTAGTAATTTCAGAACTGAGGCAATAAGTCATTGGTCCAACATGAGGCAATGGGAGGTTGCATTATTGAATGGGAAGAAAGTGAAATGGAATTTAGATGGGCTAAATTTAGAAGCCCAGACAGGCAAATGCCACTAAATTACTAGAAGAAAACCTTGTGACAGGAAGGTAGTCAATAAATCAAGACCAATGATGGTGGAATGAAATGAACATCATTACCCTAGGTACATATATGACTGCATCTGTGGTACAACTCTACATCGTGTACAACCAGAGAAATAAAAAGTTGTGCTCTATTTGTGTATGATGAAAAAAAAAAAGAAAGAAATCAAGACCAAACTCCAACTAAGAGAATAGGGGGCAAAGGCTAGAACATAGAATAAAAATAACACAACAGAAATCTACATTTCTAAGTGGAGACACATCACGAGAGTGGGTTAGCAGGATGGCTAACACCTGCTACCAAGTCCTGCAGGTTGACTCAGAGAGATTTATAATTCTCCTATTCCTGGAATTAGGAATGAATCTAAAATACCTGATGTGCTTCTATAACCCTAGTAAAAATGAACAAAGGGACTCAGAAATTGGAGAACAGGAATCACAATAACCTGTATTCTCGTAGTGGTCTTCGTTCTCCCTCAACAGCACAGGATATCTCTGTGCTTCCACTTCAGTCTCGTAGTATAGATCTTCAGCTCGATCTCAATTAGGGAAATCAAGTGGAGAGAAAAGGCAGAACTAGGCATCCTTGGAAGGAATGCACAATGGAAAAGTTTTCTACTACAAAGAATTGCACTGACAGAACACTTGAAAGACATGAGCTGGATGCAAAGAAATATTCCTTCCATGAAAATGATTTCAGTATAGACCGGAAGGTAATAATATATAGTAGTAATAATAAATAACAATTTAGGGACAACTACTATAAGCCTTTTGTTTGCCACATGATTTTGTTATTAGGTATTATAAATATCCTCATTTTGTTGAGACACAATGAGTAATTGTGGCCACACTCCTAGTAATCCAGGGTTGAAATTCAGAATTTCCCACTTTAGAGCTCTTGTTGTACTCAATATATTGAGCTGCTCTCATTAACTTCCATCTGCCTTTGATAAACTTTCAGTTTCTGAACATGATCTCAAATCTAGTATAACCACTTTCCAAAAGACCCACATCCTTTAAAAATGTGTGCAGAAAACATGAATGTAAATTTTTCAGTACAGCTTTACAATACACACCAGTTATAAAGGAGAACAATTACTGACTCAGATGTATAGATCTATCTAGCCCTATCCGAGGACCATGGTTTCCTCTCATTTCATTCAAATGCTGCTTCTCCATGTGGAGAAAAACCACATTCCAACCATCTTCAGAGAGAAAAGCATGTGAGCTGGGCAATGACAGCCTTGTCAGTCTGTCTACAAGGGCTTTGAATACACATTTTTCCCAAATGCCTGAAGCACATGGGCATTGTAAAAGCCATGCCAGTACAGGGGGAGTTCATTCTAATTATGAAACACTGGAAAAATTAAATTATGAAGTGATCCATGGCAAATAAAGTTTACCGAAAAGTATTCCACTTTATCTAAATATTAGGTTTTCTTCAAATCTTACTCTCAATTATGTACTCTGATTAAAACGCTATACCTGTATTATGGTTTAGACAGGAGATGGCCTCAAAAAATCTCATGTGAGAGACAATGCCAGAAAGTGTAGAGGTGAAATGATTGGGTTATGAGAGCCTTAACTTCATTAGTGCTTTAATACACTTGAACAGATTAACTGGGTGGTGCTTATAGGCAGGTAGGGAGTGACTGGAGAAGGTGGGTCTCTGAGGGCCGTATTTATTTTTAGCCCTGGTGAGCAGAGCTTAGTGTCTCTCTGCTTCCTGGTGCCATGTCCTGAGCTGCCTTTCTCCTCACTGCCAGCTGATGCTCCTCTACACCATTCCACCATGATGTTCTACCTTACCTCAGCCCACAGCAATGGAACTGGCTAACTGTGGGTGGAGACCTCTGAAACTGTGATCCCCAAATAATCTCTTCCTCTTCTACATTGTTCTTATCAGGTCTTTTTGGTCATGGCAGCTAAAAATCTAACTAAAACAACTTGTTTTGATCATACAACAGACAAGTAAAATCTTTTGGGGTGTTGCTCCTGTTACCTGTCTACCAGGAGTGTGACAGAGCAAATCAGCAAAGGCACCCTACAGGGTGGTTTAACTACATATTCACTAAGAATGGAGAAAGAGAAATACATCAATTCTAAAGCAGCAAGTAACTGCAAGAGCTGGTGGTACATTTTATAATGACTGGAAGACCAGAAATTTTAAAACAGGCCCTCTATAAGTAGGATTTCCTATGAAGAAGATAAGCTATAACTGTTTATCAAATGTGATTTCATTCTCTGTACCACTTGAGGTTTCAGAGAAGACTACTAGCTCCCTACTATGGAAGAAATCTATAATCTTTTGAATTTAAATGGCCATCAGAATTTTCTGTAATGATGGAAATGTTCTATGCCTGTCCTGTCCAATTTGGCAGATATAAGTAACATGTAGTGACTTAAATTTAATCTAGTTAAAATTAAATAAAATTAGAAACTCGGTTCTTCTGTTATACTAGCCACGTTTCAAGAACTCAATAGCCAAAATTTAAAATAAAATTAAACAATGAAACAAAGTTCAATATTCCATCCCTCAAGCATATTAGTCACATGTCACGTGCTTAGAAGCCACTGGTAGTTCATGGCTACCATGGTAGACTGCACAAATAGAGAATGTTCCCCTCATCATAGAAAGATCTATTGAACTCTACTGCTCTAGAAAATGCCAAAGGAGGAGAAAAGTATAACGTTCTTATTCATTAAAGTTTCTGAACATTTTTATTTCAAATCTCATTTTCAACCCTCCCCAAAAGACATAGGTCAATACAGCAATCATAAAAAGGAGATACAAACACAGTCAAATGCCTCCTGCACTGATACTTACAACAACAACAAAAAAAATCCCAGGTATTGTACATGGGGTTTCTAAACAGGAAATGCCCTTATTTTGAAGACCTGTTAATTGTATGAGCATCCTTATATGAAACCTTAGTCATGAAAAGAAAAAATAATGAACAAGATTCTATTTATGGAATCTTATCAACTGAAGATATACCACATACATCTAACAATATACCTACATCCAGATAGATACTTGATCTTAAATTGGCTTTGAATTCATATGTGATTACAACACTGTAAATCAATGTCCTTTGCAACGGAGGGTAAAGTGGTAGGCACAAAAAGTTTCCACTTGAGAAATTTTCTATGAAGGGAAGTTAAATCCATTAAATTCCTGACTTTGTAGTCAAAGACAATCAGTATGGGTTGATATAGCGGACTCTCAGGGAAAAAAAATGAAATTTAGGATAGCAGAGATACCATTGAGGTGAATTATTTTGCTCCAGCAGACCTCATGCTGAGATTTATTTCTTCTTCTTGGTAATGCATAACAAAGTCGAGTGTGGGCTTGTATCAGTGGGACCATTTAAGCTGATGCATTAGAAGACTAGCAGTGGCTTCATCTCATTCTAGCTGTAGGCCTATTGGTGTTCTCATTAAGAACTAATATTCTCAGTGATTTGAAACTCATCATAAATATTTAAGTGGTATTACTTCTAAAATGAGAGCTTCTTCCTTGCCCTTCATTCATGACAGGGCTTCAACCCATTTGTGAGTATTTCCAAACAGGAGTGTAACAGGTATACCCACAATGCTGGTCTCTCAATATTCACATAGATCTGATACACTCCCCACAAAAATGGAATGCACCACTTTTGCTGAATACACATTTACATACTTGAATTAAGGATTTACATATTTGCAGTTGCCATTTTGTTGCCATCTTCAGAACTCTGGCCTTCAATGATTTAGGCCTGGAAAACTCACAAGAAAATTTAATTTCTAAAAGTTGGCTTTTTCATATATGAGGTAATTAAATTTAATAATAATGATAATAATCATGTTAATTGAAGGAAGGAAATTTACTGAGCAAATCCACATTAAGAGCCAACACTATCTTAATCTGTTCAGAATTTGAACTTAGCAAGCTACATCTCAGCTTCTGGAATGCTGCATCCTAAGTCTCACAGGAGCATCCTGGCTGAGCACCATTCACCTTAGGGGTTATCTGTGCTGATCATGAAGGTTGGTCAAGAGGCTAGCATGGTTCCAAATGACTGTGTTTCCTATTGCACTTTTCTCACTCAAACTCCTTCTTTCTCTGTTTCTTTTTCTTTCTTTTAAAAAAAATATTTTTATATAACCTATAAACATTCCTTTTATAAATAGCCTCATGTCATTTCTTCCATTCACTAATTCACAGTAGTCCTCAGTGTAAATCTCCAAACCCCAGTGCAGTAATGATCTAATCATGATCAGTATTGCCTCTACGATCATTTCCACGGTTTTGGTTTCATTGTATCGATGAGAGCCATCCTGTCAGCACCTTACCCCATTGGGGTACCTGCCAACTCCTTTGGGAAATGACTGTCCTGAATTGCTCCTAGCTTGGGGGCTCCTCACTGGCATGACTAATTGGATTAAGAAGGGATGTCAAAACCAAGATGAGCTAGTCAAATTACTTATAAAAAGTCAGAAATCAAATTGAGTTAGTCTGACCTGGTTTTATAATGAGAGTTGAAAACTTGGGAGGTATGAGCTGACTACCTTCTGCCAGACATGTGATGGAAGAGCTGAAAAAAGAAAATGAAGACAATTTGCATGGAAAAAAAATGAATGAAGTTCTGGCCATTTTTCAGCTTTTCAAGAGATAGCTACTATCTTCCCCATCCCCAAAATCTCCCCTCTCCTGGACATGTGTAAATAACGACAATCCTCCTTGAAAGAAGGTTGAAAAACCTCTGATGTAATCCTACTTGCCTTCTTTTGCTTTGTCTGTCTGCAGTGCTGGGAATTGAACCCAGGGCTTTAAAGGTGGTAGGCCAGTTCTCTATCTTTGAGCTACATGCCCCGCCCGAGCTCCTCTCATTTTTACTTTAAAATGGTGATTTCTATATGTCCCTTTCTTCCTTCTTGTATTAAATACAAAGATCTTTCTTACTTTTTAGGATTAATCATTACACATGACTTGGTCCCATACATTTTTACCTCCTGAATGCCTATTTTCTTTACTTATGAATATTCCAAATACCTATTCTTCAACTAGCTCCTTCTCTAACTACACTTTCACTTTTTTCCATTTTCCCAGGGATTCCCTTTAGTCTTCAAGTGTGTTTGCCTTCTCTTTGTCACTGCTATGGTGGGAGAGAGATTTGAGTATGTCATCCAACGTTCATGCATTGAAGCCTTGGTTCTGTGTAGGGCTAGTGTAGGGATGGTGGGACTTGTAAGAGGTAGAGCCTACTGTTAGGTCATTATGGACTTGCCCCTGGAAGGAATTATATTAGTTCTCATGAGTCTCTGAATTAGTTCTCATGAGAACAAGTTGTTATGAAAGTAGAGGCTGACCACTGAATCACTCTCCAACTTCCTGCCTGGTCACGATTCTAGTTACATGTGCTCCTACCATTGTGGTGCCATCTATCATGAAGTCCTTACCAGAGACAGTGCCACACCCTCCAACCTCCAAAACTCTGAGCTTAATCAATTCCTGTTCTTTATAAGAACCCAGCTTCATGTATTTCATTATAGAAACAAAATATAGACTCATAGAGTCACCAAACTATAGAAGAAAAATTGTCACACTTTGTGATTAAGGACTGAGGTCTGGCCATTTGCAAGTCACTTTGCTAATCATTTTATATGCATTTATTGCCTCACTCAACAACAAACCCACTCCTCTGCATGCTACACCACTGTTTCTACTTCTTGTCCCGCTTCATGCTCATTAAGCCCAGCACCACCCCACCATCCTCACCACTTCACAGAAATATTTATCCCAAAGCACACTCCTGGACATCCTCCAAAGCACCAAATCCTAAATTCTTTCTTATTTTCTAAATCAAAGAATTTTCTAAATACTTCTAATTATAATATAAAGTTGGCCTTTATATTTAATGAAGATAATGGTTTACTCTGTGACAGGAATAATAATGACCCTCCCCCCAATTATGTCCACGTTTTAATTTTGGGGTTATGTAAATATGTTACATTTCATGACAAGGGAGCCTGGACAGATATAATCAAGACCATGAGTACAGGAAAGTTTCTTGGGTTACCCCCAGGTTACAATCTAATCACATGAGTCCTTTGAAGCCAAGGTCAGCCACAGACATGTGATAGAAAAAGGCATTGGCCTAGCATGTGCAAGGCCCTGGTTTCACTTCCCAGTACCACAAACAAAACAACCAGAGACACATGATAGAAGATTAGAAGAGTGAGACAAATTCAACCCACCATCTTTACATTCAAAATGAAAAGAAAGCAGGAGCCCAGAAATGCAGGCAGCCTTTGCAACCTGAGAGAGGCCTTCTGGCAATAGCCAGCAAAGAAAATAAGTGTGTATTTTTTGGGGGGTGGGGGGTAGAAGTTCAGTAGATTAGACAAAGGGGAATGAGGGAAGGGAGGAAGGATAGATAAAGGAAAGTCGGTGGAATGAATCTGGCATAACTTTCCTGTTCATATATGAATATACCACAGTGAATCCCACCATTGTGTACATCCACAAGAAGGAGATCCTAATTAGAATAAGATATATTCCACTTGCATAATTAAATCAAATGAATTCTACTGTCATATATAAATAAAAAGAACCAATATAAGAAAAGAAAAACAAGAAACAAGATCTCATCTTACAACCACAAGGAAGTGAATTCTGTCAACATTTCCAGGGAGCAAGGAAACAGATTCTCCCCTATTTGTCTCTAGGCAATTTCATAAGCTTTTATTATTTTAACAATCACTTTTACTCATATGACACTTAGGCTGCACTCTTACTTTTCTCTCCAAAACTTTCAATAGCTCCCCATTACTTACTAGGGGAAAAAGAACTGATCTCATAATATGGTATAGTAAGCGGTTGCTATGATGACCCCCAATGAGCCACATCACTTAGTATTTATACTCTTTCACAGCCTCCTCCTCCCCTGGCTCTAGGTTTTGCCTATACAACTTTAGCAAGCATGGTGCAGGCTGACACTTGATACACCTTCCAACGCTGAGGCTTATTCTATTGGAATTTTTGCTCTTAGGGTTCAACCACTACTTGAAGCATCTAAACTAGTCACTTGGAAAAGAATCATGTTGAGAGACAGAGGGAGATCTCACAGCCTCCCTGCCATCCCTGCTAAGCATAAGATACGTAAGTGAAGTCAATTTGGACGTGACCACTAAGCCACAATCTGATGATCACAGCCATATGAAAGAACCCAGGTGAGACCTACAGAAGAGCCACCCAACTGATGCCCAACCAACTTGAAATCATAAGAAGGTAAATTAAATGATGGTTTTAGGTTTTTTTAAAGCCTCTGATTTGTAAGGTAACAAGAGGCTCATAAATTACTATAAATTTAGTAACATATTCATGTGACATATGAGTATTATCTTCCTTGAACATGTGGCTCCTAATGAACCTTCCCTTCTATCCTACAACTCAACTTTTAGTATTACTTTCTTTCCCCAGGCCCTACTCCTTTTTCTTACCCAAAGGCAGGGAGCCTATTTCAGGCAGCTTAGGGTCATGGAGATGTAGGGGTCACCACAATTATATTAATCTGACCTCTTTCATTCCTTATAGGTTTATTTCCATGTTTGACACTAACAAAATGGTATATTTGCAGAATCCTAACCCTTCATTGGTAAATTTTAATTTAATCATTTTAAACAATAAGGACAATCAAGTTCTTGGTTAGTGCAAAACACCTGGGGGAATGTTTCAAATATTTTGGTAATATTCACTAAAGACGGAGGAAAGTATGTTAGGCTAAATTGGTTATAAATGAAAGCAATCTTCACAGAAAATTAAAAACTAGAGCCTGACAATGGACTAGTACTCTCTGATGATAATTTCTAAGAGTGCCGCTTAAAAGAATTCACCTATCAGAATGCCTTCCTTTTTTTTTCTTTTTATTCCTCTCTCTTTACTAAAAAAAATGAAACTTGTGCAACATTTTAAATTACAAGCCAGATTTTGTACTCCATATAATATAATGGGGGGGAAAAAAGGCTTTGAACTGAAACAACATTTTGAAATCCAGATCTATAAGGCTTTGCTGCATAAGTCATGCCAGCTGTATCCCTCACCTGCTGATGGGGGTTGCATCCCTACAGCACAGAGGTGTTGTGAGAGTTACTTGTCTCCGTGCTGGAAAAGCCCATTGCCTGGCACGCTGCAGATGCTGGACTGCTCAAGCAATGTCACGGTTGGGATTCTTTCTTTTTAGCTGTAGATTGACACAATAATTTTGTTGTATTTATTTATTTTTACGTGGTGCTGAGGATCGAATCCAGTGCCTCACACATGCTAAGTAAGCACTTCTACCACTGAGCTACAACCCCAGCACCAAGGGTGGGATTTTTAAAAAAAAAAAAATATTTATTTTAGTTTTAGGTGGACACAATAACTTTATTTTATTTTTATGTGATGCTGAGAAACAAACCCAGTGCCTCACGCATGCTAGGCGAGCGTGCTACCACTTGAGCCACATCCCCAGCCCAAGGCTGGGATTCTTAAAGTCTCTTTTTCTCTCATTTGTATCCAGATAGAACCTTATCCATAGAAAGTGTCCTACACTTGACCTGTTATCAGAGGATCTAGGAGTGATTTCTACATTTACTTCCTTTAAATCAGTTTTTCAATTTTCTTACTTATCTAATGACAATACATAGTTCCTAACATTCGGAGATCATTAGTTCCTTTCAGACTCAATAAGCTCTCACAGCAATGCATATGCAGGTTGGCAGGGAAGGTGTCAAGTCCCTACTCACAATTTTCTCTGTCCTTGGAACTGAGAGGAACATGCAAGACCCAGGGCTCCTGTTCCCTAGGACTCTATGATCTGTGACCACAGCATATACACCTATGAAACTGGGGAGGACAGGGGGATCCACCATGCACTTTATGACATTTTCATATTTTGCTTTGTGCTTTTATATCAAACACAGTTCTATCTCTTTCAAAGCTCCCACAGCTCAGAGGTAGGCAAGATGTATGTTATTAGTATGGCAACATAAAGCTGGAGAAACTGATGCCCAGAAATGCTGAGAAAACTGCCAAGGCCACACAGGTGCTCAGAGTAACCTCTGTGTCTCCAGTGCTCTTTCCAATAACCATATCCTCCTGTTCTTTCCTCATACACACACACCTTCTATTTTTTTCTTGACCTCTGTAATACACCCTAATATAAGAGATCATCAGAACATTCATTCATTCAAAAGCATGTATTGAGCTTCTGCCCTGCATGTGGCTCTAGTTGGTTGCCTTGTGGGACATAGAAATGGCCACTGTACCTGTGGAGAGGGGCAGCCTCCTAGAAGAGGAACCAGAGAGGATTTCCTTTTATGAGAATCTAGAAAGACTTCAGGAAGGATGCAGCTCTCAAGTGGGCCTTTGAAGACTGAGTAGAAGAGCAGGGAATTGAACTCAGGCCATAGACAGATCTGCCAGAAATGCAGCTTAATTTTCTGAAACTGTAACTCAGTTTCTGTTTCAAGCTCCCTCTCAACATGGAGGAAGGTGCCTAGCTTCAGTTGGTTGGTGTGATCTCAGTCGATTTAGGGTGTGATGATTTGTTGTATGCTGAGAGCCATAGCCAAGTAGGAATGACGCATGGCAATTTCCTTGTCAGCCTACCCAATGTTGCTTAGAGGGAGGACTCTCCATTGTGGAAATGGGCTTGCCTTGGACCCAGGTCATTTGCAGTGACATTGCATGAATGTTTGAGAAAGGTGACCCTGCTCAAGGACCAGGGTGGATCCGGGTTTAGGGAGGATCCTACTGGATTAGGGTGGGTCCAGGTTTAGGGTGTATCCTGCTGGGAATAGGGAGTATCCTGCTGCCTCAGGCGCCCGCTCCTTGGGTTTAGGGCCTTGGGTTTAGGGCGGTTCCAGGTTTAAGATGGACCCTGCTGGGAATAGGGCATATCTTGCTGCCTCAGGCGCCCGCCTGTTCCTTGAGTTCCCATTGAGTTCTCGCGGGATTCAGAGAGTATTTGGGATGCAGAGCCCGGTGGAGGTGTGGATTTTCCCAGATCGTGCGTGTAGAGTGCCGGTGACAGTTCGGGAATAAAGAGTTGCTGTTTGAATCTACAAGGCTTTTGTGGTGGCTCGGTTATTGTGTGCCCAGCCAGACTGCGGCAGTTGGTGGCCCATACAGGGAACGTCTGAAGCTTGGAGGTAAGTGAAATTGCTCACCCCTGAGGGAAGGCGAGAGAATGGGTAACCATTTCAAAAAACAATGTGTTCTTGTTTTGATTTATTTTGTTTTAGTTTCAAGCTGCCTATCCCTAGAAATTTCTCAGGCAAACTGGGAAAAATGGTTGGCTCAAGGTTTAAAGTTTGTCGGCCCTGAGGAAGAGAAGATTGATACAACGATTTTTTATTCCGTTTTTGTTTCATTCAGTTTCGGTTTTGGTTTGTGTTATTTTATTGGGTTGTGTTATCTTTATAGTAGATTAGAAATTAGTAAAAAAACAACCCGAAAGAGTGTTAAGTAAATTGTTAGAGGTTCAGACCATGGAGAAAGACATTTTAGATCAAGCAAAAGAGAAGGTCTCTGGAGCTAGTCAGACAGAGGAAGAAAATTTAAAGGAAAATGGGCTATTAGGAAAAAGGCTACAACAGGAGGCTGCTACTAACTACGTTCTATCACCAGAGGGTGTAATTCAACCAACAGCTCCACCTATGGAGATAGCTGAGTGGCCCTCAACCCCGGTAGTTGATAGATGGGATCCTGAGACAGGACCTCAAAGATTAGCATGCCCTGTACTTGAGCAGACAGGAGGGCAGCGAATTCACCGTGCTTTAGATTTCAAAACAGTGAAGCAGTTAAAGGAGGCTGTAACAACCTGTGGTCCTCAAGCACCCTTTACGGTAAGCATGGTCGAATCCATTACCAACTTGGACATGACGCCAGCAGATTGGGCTAGCATGTGTAAATCTGTGCTAAATGGAGGACAATATTTGTTATGGAAGGTTGCCAATGAGGAATTTTGCATGGAGA